>NC_080743.1:31624924-31927954 GCF_020826845.1 Diceros bicornis minor
AGACTTTGATTAACTAGAAAATAACTAAAAATGAAACTTCAATTAACTAGACTCCTTCAACCCAATCCTCTTTTAGAGCAGAAGAAATGCATAATTTTTTTTAAAAGTAATATCAACAATTTAGAGAAAAATTAAATGAATAAGCAAATTCAAATTCAAGAGATCCTGGAAAGAAAACCTCATGATGATGATGATGATGATGATGACGACGATGATGACGATGATAAATTAGAGTTCTGGGGAAACCACTCTCCATTAGACACTGTGTTAGATGCTTTATAGTTATTATCTCTAATTCTTATAAGACCACTTTTATATTATATTATAATATAATTATAACGCTGACTCTGTGGATGAGAACACTGAGAATCAGATTAAATCTTATTGATGGTCATTGTTAAGTCACCAAGTCAGGACTCAAATGGAGCTCTGTCTAGATCCATAGATTGTGGTGTTTCCACACCAGCAGCAGCATGCCCCATTGGAATTCCCATTCTTAGGAAGTTGACGTAAATAAAATACAAAAGCAATAACTTCTCTACTCAGATCAATTAGTTTAAACAGAATCAACGACATTTTTGTGGTTGTTCTTTTTGGTAGGATACTTCAGAAATTTAAATAATATGCTTTAGGGTATTATAAGAGGTGGCTATAAAAGGCCATTATCCAAACATAATTAACTATGCAACACTTATTTAGAGGAAAGAGATTTTGCAGGACGAGCATTCTATGGAAACCAACTGAGAAACGTTTCACCACATCTATTTCTACCTGCACCTGCAAACTAAACCAAATGCTCAAAGTGATGAATGTGAGCACTGGAAGATTCAGCATTAGTAAAAATAAAATTTAAATACATACTTTATGTGGTTCTTAATAAGGAAGGAAAGTTAACCAGAATATACAGTTAACTAAAATGCAGCATGCTTTGACTATTCTGACTAATTTAGGTTGTTTTGAGCAAACCTGATACCCCCAGTATATTAAAAATTATTGTTTTATATTTAAAATTTAATGTGACACAGTGACAGACCTTGTTGATCGGATAACTCAGTAGCCATTCCCAGTTCTCTTTGGCCTTGCCCCTTTCTACTACAGAGAGTGGAAAACGATTCCACTTTTCCTATTCACTTTCCTAGCCTTCCTTGAAACTAAAGATGGCTACAGAGTGCATGTTGGACATTGAAACATAACTGTAAAGCTTAAAAGCGAGTTCTGTGGAGGACTAAAGGTATATAAATAATAGCCTAAAGAATGCTTTTTTAGACATAGGGTCAGTTTTTTAAAATAAGCTTTATTTGGATATGATTAATGTACAAAAATTTCATCAATTTAGGGCACAATTTGATGAATTTTGTAAAATGTACATACTCATGGCACCACCACCACAGAAAGAACATCTATACCATCCCCAAAAATTCCCCAATGCAGAAAAACCTTTCTTCATCTTTCACCATTGTCAAACACTGATCTTTAGTCTTTCACCGTACTTTTGCCTTTTCTAGAATTTCATATAAATGAAATCACATAGTATGTAGTCTTTGGTCTAGCTTCTTACCCTTGGAATAATGCTTCTGAGATTCACCCATGTTTTTCTGTCTGTTCATAGTTTCTTTCTCATCTTGCTTTCTTGTCTTTTCTGAATGGTATTTCATTGTATGGACATACCATGATTGCTGTATCCGTTCCAAGTTGATGAACACTGGGCTGTTTGGCTATTATAAATAAGCTGCTGTGACCATTCAAGTATGCGTTTTTGTGTGGATGTATGTTTTTATTTCTCTTCGGTAAAATACCTAGTAGTTAAATTATTTGGAATCATTTTGATACTTTCAAACAATATTTTTAAACACATACCATGCTGAGGACTCCGCCCAGTGCCCTCATGTATTATAAGGTCCTCTCTTCTGGCTGGTGGGACTAGAAACTATTCTCAGCTTTGTGTGAACTCTAGATAGATTTTATTGTACTGCTTTCTGGTGGTGGTTTTCTCAGCTTGTGGATGTTTCCACCTAATACACAGATCCTGATTGAGCTAAAGGTTGAAGGGGACCTCCATGTGGTTCTCCAAAGCAACGTCTGTGCAGCTCCCTCCTTGCTCCTATTCCGACCTGCCCATCTAACTGACTCTGTGTTCATGAACTCGAACCTCCATCTCCTCAACTCACTGAGACTACTGGGTTCTGTATGGATCCCCTTATTCTGTGCCGTGGCCTGCAAAGGGCCTCTGGGCAGTAAACCAGTGCAATTATGGGGCTCACTTTGTTTACTTTCTCTCAGGATCATAGTCCTGTGTTTCCTGCTGTCTAATGCCTTGCTGTTTATAGTGAGAGCATAATTCCCTTGACACTTAAGTTTTCATGACAGAAGTGTCAATTCATGTGTGAGTTTTAACTAGCTATGATAATGGGGTGGAGAAATGACTTGGATAATCAAAATATTATGTTTATGAAACAAATGTGTACCAAGAAATATGCAACGGCATTGCATTTACTTCCTAATGATAATGCTGAGTGCTGAGTGATTTGTAGGGAAAAGTGTTCCAAAGGCATTCCGAGTAGGAGTGAAATCAAAGTGTCATATTAATTTAAAAACTGATGATTTATACATGTTAATAATAGTCCATAATGTATATGTAATAATAGTACCATGTATTTTATATGCACTATCTTATCTGAGCCTCTTCCCAACCTTAGCTTCATCGCAATCTTAATCTCCATTTTGCAGAGAGTGAGGTTCAAAGATAGGTGACGGACCCAGGATCACAAGCTTGTAGATAGTGGAAACCATTTACTTAATCAATTAACTCAATCCATAAATATTTATGAAGCATTTAGTCTGTGCCAGGCATTGGGTTGAGTTGACTATGCAAAGATTTACAACATAATTCCTACCCTCAAGAAATTCACATCTTGCAGGGAAACATTCAAAACAATACAGGATGTTAATGAGTTCTTAGAGGACAGATAGCCAACACACAGCTGGAGAGGGGGTTAAGAGGAAGTGGCATCTACGTAATTTGGAGGAATAAGTAGAATTAGAGAAAGTAAAAGAGTAAAAGCATTATGAGTAAAGAGTCTCAGGCCATGGCTCCTCCCTAGCCCTTCCCATTGTAGCTTCAAATCTGTTACTCTTCTTGTTGCCATCCTATGAGAATAAGAAATTCTCCCAGTTTTAATGACTCCCAACACGGGGCTAACAATACAAAAATTTGATTCTTTATCCCTACCTCCTCCTTTTTTTTTTTTCAAGAATAGTATTCATTTCACTTGGATTTTAATGCTTAAATGACTAGGATGTCATATTGTACTTTCTTTTTTACCCAGAAATAATGTTACACTTTTTTCCAAGTCCCTGTCCAGGTTTAACAATTTTTACGATCCCATTTCAAAAACATTCTTGAGTTCTCTTTGGATATCAGACATTGTGCTAAGTGCTGCAGGGGATACAAATATGATTAAAATATATTTACTCTCCATAAAGCACTGATAATCTAGCAGGGTGACTTAAATAAGTACATGACTGATTATACTACAAGTAAAGTTGAGTCTTTTAGGAAAAACACAATGTTCAAAAGGGAGCTCAAAAGAGGGAGACATTAAAACTGCTTAGGAAAGATCTGGAAAGGCCTTGCAGAGGAGGAGGCTTTATTGAGCTTTGATGAATGGGCAATCTTGACAGGGAGAGAAAGGGTGAGAACATTCTAAGTGTAATAAAGTATGTAAGTGGAGCATAAATGTTATGGACTGAATGTCTGTGTCCCCCCTAAATTCATATGTTAAAGCTCTTACCACCAGTGTACTGGTATTTGGAGACAGGGCCTTTGGGAGGTAATTAGGTTTAGATGAGGTCCTGAGGTTGAGTCCCCCATGATGGGGTCAGTGTCCTTATAAAGAGTAAAAGAGACCAGAGTGCTCTGTTTCCACCACATGAAGACATGGCAGAAAGGTGGCCTTTGGGTGTGTGGCCTTCTTCTGAGAGCCAAGAACAGAGCTCTCATGGGGGAACTGAACCCGCTGGCACCTTGATCTTGGACTTCTCAGCCTCCAAAACTGTGAGAAAAAAATGTCTGCTATTTAAGCTATCCAGTCTGTGGCATTTTGTTATAGCAGCTGAGCTGACTAAGACAATAGGTTACATAAGGAAAAGTGGTGCAGATAAGACCAGCAAGTGCCATGTTTGAGAAGCTTGAAAGCTGGACAAAGAACTTAGTATGTATTTTGGTAGACAAAGAAGACCACAGAAGACTTTCTAGAAGTGATGTGAAGAGAGTGGATTTTAGGAAGATTATTCTGGCTACAGGACATATGATATATTGGAATTGGGAGGGAGATTTAGAATATGATGGAAGCTGAAAGACCAAGTAGGAGTTAATATAGAGTCATAAATGAAAAATAAAGGAGATACTGTACAAGTGTTGTGGTTGTGGGGATGAGAGGGAGGGTCAGGCTATCTACAAAAGGTATGTCCAAGGTGGGTTTGGCAATCAAATGGATGTTTGACAACTAAATGGATGATCATAGATTGTAATGCATAAGGAGAAGGAAGAAAAGAGCAGGACTGTGAGACAGTCCTGAATGAATGAGGATTCTGTTTATGGGAACAAGGAAGTCTAGAGAAACTGGACATTTGGGGGCCTAAAGAGTTGGTAGGACACCCAGGTGGAGAGGGATAAGAAGTGGTTAGAAATGTGGCATTGGAACTTTGGAGTAACTCTGGGCCTTGTGAAGAAAATATATGAAGTTCCCAGAGTAAAGAATTGAGAGGCGAGAAAAGGTCTAAAAAGCACTTGATGACTGTTTCATTGACAGTTAGATAATGCCTAACATTCTAGAATTTCTCCTAATTTCAAAGCTTCCTATAATATAAAGCAGCTATTTTTTCTACTAGTGACAAAGTATACAAATGTAAACTTTCAGTCATTTATTTTAACTGATGGTTAGCTGTTCTACATTAAAACTGTTATTTGATACAGCCTAGTGGGAAAAGTTAAAAAGACTTTGGTTGAGTCTTTATAAAGTTGTAAAGGTACCAAGTCTCATGAGCCTGGTTTTTCGTCTGTCAAATGGAGTGCTAATACCTAGAATTTTCAGGATGATTAAGTGAAATAATGGTTGTAAAGAACTTAGCTCATTGCCTGTAGTATAGCAAGAGTTCAATAATTATAGTATTAGTGGTAGTAGTATGTATTGTAAGATGGTAGACAAATATCCTTGATTCCCCATGAGACTGGAAAAATAAGAAAATGTCTTAAACTTACTAGGATGTTCTTAAGAGAAGGCAAATATGAAAAACCAATCCAAGCAACACAACACACTCAACATCAAACTAACAAGAAAGCTTAGTTGAAAGTAATATGGGTCATTAACAAAAGATGCTGCACAATTTCCTTTCTAAATCTTTGTAAGGAATAGAATTGATAATCAGCTGCTCTTATTATGTGCTAGTCTTCCTAGGGGTTTCAGATAGCCCCATGCTTTCTACAAGTTTCATCTTTTGTAGATATTATAATAACCTGTTTACTTAGAATGATGAGATGTTTGGAACCTTTGGGTGATTATACTGCAAAGGAAGGTTAAATGTTTTGCTACAATATTCCATTCATTTGGAGATATAAACCATTTGGAGAAATGGTTTTAAACTAGAGAGTGACTCTTTCATAATTGTTTTGTGTTTGATTGTGTGCTATTTATAAGACACTGCATATCTTGACTGGCAATGTAAGTGTAGACGTATTTAAGGAGGTAGACAGGTATGCATTGTGTGTGTGTGTGTGACTGTGTGTGCCTATAAATGGGAAATTAAACCTTAACTCACATATCCAAAGCAACGCAAATGGAATTTTTCTGGGAGAAAATATCTTACCACATGTTATACTCTTGAGTGCTGCTATTGTTGTCATAGAAAATTACTGAACAAATATTAGTGCAGTCTATGTTTGGGAGAAGAAACATTATGCGTTCCCCCAAAGCATTTTCCAATTATCAATCAATATATTCAAAACAAGGACATCATCTTTTACACACACACGCGCGCGCACACACACACACAAATACTTGTTCAGGGGTTAAGAAAAAACGACATATATAACAACCAAAAGACAGGTTGCCTTCCAAAAGTGATTCATGACATTGGAGAATGTATAATTGATGTCTGTGGTTGTCTGGATGCTAAAATAACAATGCCATCCATTAGAGACGAGAGCTCTAATAGGCAGAGAGGCAGTATGTATTTTATAGGTCATCTGGGTTCCATTTGGATCTACAGGTTGCTATTCCTTCTCCATACTTGAAAGCATTTAATGGATTATTATAAAGGGAAAAAGATGGTATGCAATAATGGTTTAAATTGAAGCTCTGTGTGTATATCACCACTGTGTGACTCCTAAATGAGAGCTTCATTTTTAAAATTCTCACATGGCATGCTTGAAAGTTTGCCAGCACATGAAGGAATCAAAACAATGAATTCAGCAGCAGGAAAGAAGGACACAGAGGACTGGGGAGAAGTGGGGTTTCTTTCTTCCTTTCTTTCTCTCTTTTGGCATCCATGACTACAAATCCTGAAAGTTCATCAGAAATAGAAATTGCAGATCCTTCTGAATTTCAAAAGAGCAGTAATTGGGCAGTGTTTTTTGAAAACACATTGATTCAGAAAATGGGGTATAAGGACAAAGCTTAAAACCACTGCAAACAAGCTGGGGGGAAAAGATCTTGATAGTAATTATGGGTAAAAATCAAATCAAACACCAACTCATCTGGAAAAATGGAGAAATGGAGATGAGCTGCAGGGTGGAGACTCTTTTCTGCGTTGTTAGCCATGAGTATAAAAGTTTATTTCTTCTTTTAATGAGTAGTATTTTAGAAATATAATGGAAGATAATTTTACTGGATTTCCCCGAGGAAAAGCCTTTGCCCAATTATATAGGTAGTCCCAGCCATTGTGGTATAATGCATACAATAGACATGCGTAGGTATAAGTATTTCCAGTTAAAATAAAATAAAATGTAATCAAAGGCAATGAAAGCACAGAAGGTGGACCAGGAATGACGAAGTATTATTAAGATACGTCCAGCCTATGGGGATGTATGTTCTAAAATGAGGCTCTCGCCAGGTTAGTCTCAAAGGGAATGGCATTTCTAAGAACTAATTTACCTTGCTGGAATTTGGAAGGAGATGGTGGGATATATAGGAAGGAGAGTGTAATGTAATCAGCAATTGCCTTATTTCACCTATCAATCAGTTTCCATGCAAAATATCTTCTGTGGTGTTGGTATATTTTGCATTTAGTAATTATAGATTAGTGACTTAATGCTTAAAACCAAAACATGGAAGGCCAGTTCTCAGTCTTCTGGGTAAGTTGGTGCTTTTTGTAGGTATAATTAGTGGCTCTTAAATGATTCTCGGTGGAAGAGCTTGTTATTTTTTCTCTTTGAATGTAATATTCATGAAAAATATTTTTTTTCAAGAAGTATTTAATGATCTCACATTCTGAACTAAGCACTGTATCAGACACTGAGAATACAAAGGTGAATGAGATAAGATTCCTGTCTTATTCTCAAGGAGTTCAGAGCCTACAGAAGACTGACATTCTAAGTACAATAGTATGAAATAAGTGATCTCATGTGTAAGATGTTGTAGGGGCATAAGAAAGTGCCTCACATCCTGTGCCAGGGTCTTCTATAAAGGCTATGGAGTTCTGGGAGCTGAGTCTTGAAGGGTGAGTAGGGATTCACCAAGTAGAGAAGTAGGGACAGGACATCCCAGACAGGTGAAAGCACAGGGCACCCAAACTACCCAGTGTGAGAGCACGGGGTACACACGGTTCAAAGGACCTGGAGTTTAGGATGCCTGTAGGACGGCTTTCAGGAGTGAGGCCAAAGCAAGGAGCTGGAGAAGCCCGTGGAGCTTGGGTCCCGAAGGACCTGTGTGACTCGCTGAAACATCTGCTGGTGATGCAGACATCAGGGAAGGGTTCGGGGCAAATGCTCCCATTTTTGTTTTGTAAAAGTTGGCTTGTCAGCAGTGCCGAGGATAGCTGAACAAAACAAGGCTGAGAAGTAGAGCAGGGGAGAAGAAGGAATATATTGAAAAAGATGAACTGAATGTTGGTGAAGAGGAGGAAGGAATATGGGATAATTCAACAGGTTCTCTGTTTTTGTTTTGCAGATTTTTCCATGAGCTTCTGTTTGAAACGCGTGGCTCAGCTTTAACTGGTAATTCTCAGCATGGTAATATTGTATTGAAATGCAAAAAGCAGCTCAGAAAAGAACTTTGTCAACCCCCCATGGATGTGCCTCTGAATACTCCCTTCCAGTGGGAGTATACAGTTAGAATTTTTGTTATCTTGACTGCATCCTGCCCCATCCCCTTGCTGAAATCATCTGTAGCACCTCTGTCAAGCATGATGGTCAAGGAGTCTCGACTGTTCAAAGAGAGTAGAAATCTCTCTCCCCCACCACATCATGGCCAACTATCTTAGCTTAAAATAAGGAGAAGTTTGGGGCCGGCCCAGTGGCGCAAGTGGTTAAGTGCGCACGCTCTGCTGCGGTGGCCCGGGGTTCGCTGGTTCGGATCCCTGGCGCGCACCAACGAACCACTTGTCAGGCCATGCTGTGGCGGCGTCCCATATAAAGTGGAGGAAGATGGGCACGGATGTTAGCCTAGGGCCAGTCTTCCTCAGCAAAAAGAGAAGGATTGGCAGATGTTAGCTCAGGGCCGATCTTCCTCACACATACACACATAAAAAAGGAGAAGTTTGACATGTACCACATGAGAGATGGGCTATGAGCAGTGGATGAACCAGTGGCTCTTTCATGATTGTTTCATCTTTAACTCTGTGTTATTTATGACACACTCATTGGGAGAAGTATTGCACCTCATAGAAAGCTGTGCAATTTCTTTATGTGGAAACTGTGTCTAAAATAGGTATAAACTCACAACCCCTTATTTGAAACATGCAGGATCAGAAGAGTCTAGAAATTAAGGGGTTTTTTAATATTATGTAATACCATGTGCTATGTTATGTAATATCCCCAGCAGGTTCTGAGGTAGCGTTGATTATCAAATGCATTAATATATCTGTGGAGAAACTTATGAATACTCACGTTAGGTGGTATAAACAAAAACTATGAATAGCATCCTCTCAACTGAGGTCAGGCTTTAGAGCCAAAATTTCAGCCAAATTTATTTTAAAATCTTAGATTTTAGAATTTGGGGGGAATTCAAGAATTACAGAAAAATATTGTGGACCTGTATTTCATTCTCCTACCTAGCTAGCCTGACAATTTTCAACTGGTAGAATAGGAAAGTGTCAAAATCAGTTTAATATCTGGAAAATTCTTTGAGCTGGAAATTTTGATGGGGGTATTAGAACTACATATCTGTCTAAAAGATCTCACAAACCAATGCCAGAAGTTTAGAGGTGCAAATACCCTGGAACCTGGGTGTGAATTCTATGGCTGTATTCTTACCCAACAAGTTATAACTAACTGCATATACGGTTATTTTGCTCTGTACTCAAATTTTCTGAAACATCTTGGGGCAGAGGAATAATTATGGCTATAATTCATCCAAGCCCCTGAATGAAACTGTCATAAAAGCTAAAGCAAGATCAATGTTTATGTAGAAAACAATTCAACGGGAAGAAAAGAGGAATGAGTATTGAAAAAGCACAAATAATAGTAATAAATAAGAATAGAATTATTGGTGTGAGATAAATTGATGTCAGATAGGAGTATACCAAGGATCTTATTAACCATATCTAATTTAATTTGGCATCTAACACATTTGAGTGTATATGTATATGTGTATATGTATGTGTGTGTGAATGTGCACACATATAACTTTCCCAATTGCTACCCATCAGAATTGCTAGCTCTTAAATTAACTCAGGGCTCTTCAACTTCAGAGTCCAGAGAGAATGATGAACAATATTCAGGATGAACCCAAGCTTCCTTTAAATGCAATGTACTCTGACTGGTCATATTAGTCTACTCTTTTCAGGTTTTCTTTGAAATGAGTGTAGGTACTGGGAACAAGACAAGCACATACTAGATTATTCCATAAGATGGCATCTAATTGTCTCATTTTTTATTAGTCTAGTCTTAAAGGAAAACATTTCTATTGAGGAGTCTATTCAGATCTGATACCAGTGGAATGTATTTTAACATGAATCTCTAAGACTTAGGGTTCCCCCCACCACTACCATGCATTTGAAAGTAACACAGAGGAGGCTGAACTATGGTCTGTCCCTTCAGAATACTTATGTGATCATATCGCCCCTTCTCGCAGTCCGGTGTCTGCATTCAGCAGGCATTGGTTAAAAGGAAACTGAGTTCTGTATAATTTTAAATATTCATATCTCTAGATATTCCTAGAGATAGGCTGAACTGCAGAAAAGCTTTCACATTCCTCTTTCTCTGCAATATTGAATGACAGCAAACACAATGGAAATTTCCTTTACATTTTTGGTTCAGTCCCCGGGATGAATTTAAACCTGGTGATTCTACTTGTTCATCTGATTCTCTAAGTCAGCTTTAGTGAAGAAACTCAAATTCAAGAGCTTTCAGGAGAAAGCCTTTCCTGGGGAGGGGAGCCTCCCTCAGTTCCGTGTGCTCAGAATAGCTGCCTTATCAGACATCTGCTTTACTGATGATGCAGATGGTGCTAAGGAACAAGGGGACAGAATCTACTTCTTTAAGGAGTCTGGCTATTAATTTCTGTTCTCCTGGAAAGTAGGAGAACAATGGATGGAATGACAGGAATAATTAAGAGATAAAGCATAAATTCAAATACCGCATAATGCAATTATTCAACATTGTTCAGTTAGCGATGCCTCACCCCCTTGTTGCCTCTCTCATTTCCCAGTTTTACTCACTACCATCATTTACCATGTTTGGACTTCCAGCATTTCGGTTTTCTCCTTTATAACTCACAGAAGTTTCAGATGTTTGCTTATTCTCTTTTTGCTTGAAGCAAAGCTGAGTAAAGCTATTGAGACTAATAATGGCATATCATCAGACATTTTGCCCTGGACTTTCAGTAACATTGCACGCATATTTTGTGCATTTATGTAACATACTGCCAAACAATCACCACACAATTTCTTTTCTGCTAGAGGAGTGTTTTTCGGACATGACTATTTTTCTATGTCTAAATCCTATTGTTTAAAATATTTGGAAGTAATGGACATAGTCGTTAATCTATACATGGATTAATAAACATATACCTAATTACTTATTATCACCCATAAAATGGAAAGTTTAGAAAACCTGTAGATAATCCCCAATTTCATGCAGTTTCAGCCTTCTATTCTGCCAAGCCAAGGTCAGAGTTTTTCTTTTACTTCTCCTGCATTCCCGGTGCCAGAATCAGGTTGGGTATGAATTTACCAAAAGAAAATACTATGATTTGTGCCTATGAGGATGAAAATAACAAAATCTTTCTGAACAGACTTTGCATGCAGAAGGTACTTAATAAATGCAAGAGATAGCAATTCATTCAGCAGTAGATCTCCCATATTTCGTCTCTGGGAAATTATTTTATGTGATTTCTTTGCTCAGATATTTTCAGACTAGTACATTGTAACTGAATCCCTACCAGGTTGCTTCACTGCCCCTGTGCAGTGATAGCTGAAGATGGAGTGGCTGCATTATATACAGACTCAACAGCAGCAACGTCTACACTAAGGCGCAGGAATTCTTTTCTGAGATGGGCACATTCTTATTTTCCTGTGGCTACCTGAATTCTGTGTCAGAATATCTAATATCTGTCACCTGTAAGAGTTAATACAGTGTTCAATAAATGTGTACTGATTTGCACACATCAGTTTGAGATACAATTAGATCCCAAGACACATTTAGAGCCATGGTTCACAAACTTTAATGTTTGTGAACTTTAATACATAAGAGTAACCTGATTTGCTTGCTAGGGACGCCCCTCAGGCCCCACCCAGGCACAAACCAGGACCCACGGCAGACATTTTGATTCACTGAGTCTGCAGCCACCTAAAAATTTGCATTTTAATAGACATCTCCAGGTAATTCTGATGGAGCTTGTCCCTGGATAATACTCTGTGAAATACTGCTTTAGAGCTCACATGCTACAAATAATCATTTGTTTCTTTATCCTTTCAAAAGAATTTTTCATATTTGTATTTGAATGTCTATGCACATATGTGTATATAACAAATATAAATGCATCCCTGTACGATAGAGGCATGAGAGGCTCTGGAACCAAAAAAAATAAACCATCTTTACCCAAATGGGCGTGTGATTACTTCCAAGTCTAAACTGTTATATATGTTTTTTGTTTTTTAAATGCAAGGCTATTCTCCCTACACAAGGGATTTTTAAACTACTGATACCACTTTTAGAAAGTAGAAAGCAGTCGTCAGTGCCACCAAAAAGAGATACTGTATTGGTTTTGCTTTCCTTGGGGAACAAGCACTCCACTTTCCTACTCTTTGCTTGGGGATGGGCAATAATGTCGTTCGTGATTTAATAAAAACTGCCCTCAAATCAAAGCGTTAGAGAATGTAATCATGCATTTCTCTTGATTCACTCATTAGTTTTTCACCTGAGAGCCTCAGGTTCTGTAATTCCCAAGGTGAAAGGGCAGTGTTTCTTTCTGCCTCTTCCCCCCTCCGTCAACCCAGAAAGCTTGGAGTTTTATCAGCTTCGTCTGACTCAAAAGGAGGATTTCCTGTAAGATGCATTGCAAGATTATCTTTCCAGCTTTGATATGTCCCCTAGCCCTTTTTCCTCCTCCCTTCCCTGACTAGTCCCTTCCTTTTCTCCTCCAGCCTCGCCACAGAAGCTGTATTTGAAAGAAATACAGAAAGAAAGATAAAAACAAAAGGTGCTGTAAATTCCACAATAGATTATTCTCTCTCTCATAGTCAGTAGTTTACTCCAGATGGAGCCCAGTACCTTTGTGGATATTTCCTTCTTTTTTATCATGAGTAGAGATTTGCACATGCCTGGTTCTGAGATGTGAAATACCAGTGAGCTTTTGCAGGACTTCCTAGATAGATGAAGCAAACTCCTACCAAAAAAAGCCTTCTTCACAGGTACAAACCAAAGGAGAACCATTTTAAAATAAATCAAAGGGGAATTCAAAGTGGGTGGGAAGTAAGCCTATTAATTAATGCCATTTTTTTCTAATTTTCAACACTGATGTTAAAAATCAAAGATTCTTCTCAAGACACTGTATGTACTAGATGATTTCTATTTCCAGAGGTGGTAGCAAGCTGAGAAAGGAAGGGAGAGAGAGACAATTTCTAAACAATAGAATTTTTTATCACAAGGTGAACATATAACACTTTTTTTAAGTTCAACTGTTCTCTTTGTAATCACAAAGGTTTTGCCTCCTAAAGAGAGAGGCTGCAAGATTTCCCACAGCAGTCACACTGCAGTGAGGACAAACTTGAAGGCGTTCAATTTCTCCTGAATTTTACTTTACTAATGGTATTGGTCACGGATGCCCAGTTTTGGTCTACCTGTTGTCACTGTGTCTTTGGTTTCTAGAAAAAGTTCCTGAAACCATTTTCTAGGAGCAAGATAGTAATCTAATAGCAATTAATAATGTTATTTTATGATTAAATTAAATTAGTCTTCCAGGGAGCTTAACAAGTCCAGCATCACATTTCATTTTACTAAAACTCATGTCTTTAGTAAACTGGTTAGCCTTCCATGTAGAATTAATCATTCTCAACACCCTTTAATGTAATTCTTATGTGGTACTCAAAATAATTTTTTGAGGTGGTTGTTAACATTCCCATTACAGATTTGAGAGAACCAAAGTTCAAAGAACTACAGGGGAGGAAAAACTTCCTCTACTCTCTTAGGTTCAGTTATATGGCATTGCAAATTAAACTGACAAAAGACAGATTAACAGAAAAAAAAACTTTACGCATGCAACTCACACATGGGAGAACTCAGTGATGAGTAACTCAGAGAGGTGGTTAGAATTTGGGGCTTATGTGTCACCTGAAACAGTTAAGAGGAGGAAGCAGAAAGGTACTTGTGGGAAAACAAAAGATTTTTTTGGCAAGATAAACAGATTTTTGGGAAGACAAACAGGAGACAAGAAAGCTTGTAATAATGTTTGTCTATACAGGTATAAGTGGTCTTCCCATCTCCTTCAGGGCCATCAAACCCCCCTGGAGAAAAGATTCGGGTTAGGTTTTTATCACATTCTTACTTCCCAGAAGTTGCTGCTTTTAGTCAGATAAAGGAAGCTTGGAGAAGGCTTTCCTTCCTTCCTTTCTTTCTTCCCTCCCTCCCTCCTTCCTTCCTTTCTTTTTTTTTTTTTTTGCATCTGTTAAATCTCAGATGTCTTCAGCTTAAAATAATCTATACACCAAAGTGGCATATTTTGGGGTGGCATATTCTGATTCCCTTTAGAAGTTAAATCATTTGTCTGAGATTAAAAAATGAATTTATGGGGCCGGCCCCATGGCTTAGCGGTTAAGTGTGCGTGCTCTGCTACCGGCAGCCCGGGTTCGGATCCTGGGCACGCACTGACACACCGCTTCTCCAGCCATGCTGAGGCCGCGTCCCACATACAGCAACTAGAAGGATGTGCAGCTATGACATACAACTGTCTACTGGGGCTTTGGGGGAAAAAAGGAGGAGGATTGGCAATAGATGTTAGCTCAGAGCCAGTCTTCCTCAGCAAAAAGAGGAGGATTGGCATGGATGTTAGCTCCGGGCTGATCTTCCTTGGAAAAAAAAAAAAAAAAGTGAATTTATAACAAAATAAACCACAAATAGGTCTACTGACTTCCAGTCTAAAACTCTTTCCATATCATAAACAGCAAGTAAGAAAGGGGTAAAGGGAAGGGAGAAGATTGTAGGTGGCAGAAATTTTGCTAGCATAAGAACAAACAAGAAATCATTCTCATAAGAAGAAAAATTGCAGACAATCTCCCAATATCATGAATGTATTTCTGAAAATTTGCTTGAATATTGATGACTCAGAGTTGCAAAATAGACTTTGATATTGTAAGGCAGTGTTCTGTTCCCGGAGAGTCATAGCACGATGTACCAAGTTGCAGTTATGAAATGCCTCCTTTGCTTCCAAGCAACCAGACAGGTAAAAATTTTCAAGGGTTTCTGAAACTATGATCCTGATCTTCCAGCAATTCTCTCACTGGACATGGAAAATCCAGAGGGATTGTGTCAGAAAAATTGGAGGACAGCTTCCATATTTAAATCTCTCCCCTAAAAGCCTTACTTACCTGGAACACATGAATGAGTAGACTTTTAAAATCCTTTCAGAGTGTACCATAAGCCACTTCGAACATAGGCGGGGCTGTTGTTGGCTCTGCCCTCCAGGGCCTACAGAGAAACTGAGGATAATGAAGACTTCGGGGAGGTTGGACCAGCTGAGTGGCATCTGCTGGTACTGAGTCTGGGCGAGGTAGGCAAGCTCATGGAGCCCAGTTATCCACTGGCTTCCAGAAGGGTGGCACTCATGACCAAGGCCATGCTATGTGAGCAGTCACATTGCAAACACTTTCCTATGGTTGCCTCAAGAGTGTAAGCCGGAAAGCAACACCATGTTGTAGATAAACAGCGTCATTGATCAGCTGGTGAATAAAAGACCCAATTTGATGCAGGAAGGATAGATTAGGGATGTTGCTTATTCTACTGCATCATGAGCTCCGGTCTATTCCTGCCTTTGCCATCAGCCATTATTCCCACCTAGAATGCACTTCTCCCGGATGTCCACTTGGATAATTACATCCCCTTTATCAGGTTTTTATTCAGCTCTTACCTTCTCAGTGAGGCTTACCCGAGTGCTCTGTTTCCCACTCGGTTTCCTCAGGACTCTCAGTCTTCTTTGCCTTCATCTATTTTTTCTTTTTTCCATACTAACCACCATGTAGCATACTATATATACTTATTTTTTTTTAATGCTTTTTCTTAACGTCTAGAAAATAAGAGAACAGGAATTGTTGTCTTTTACTGTTCAGTGCTGCATTCTAAGTACTGTTAAGTGCATAAGGAAATAACATACAACAATGATTGATATTTATAATGATAATCCTAAAGCATGTGAATGCTTAATAGGTTTTAAAAGGTTTTTTCCATAAAATGTTTACCATTTTTTAAATTGGCATTTCAATTTATCTGGAAAAATAACTTCCATATCGTATTGCAGCATATCCTTTGACAATGATATTGGCTAATAAAAACACACCAACAACTGGGGCCGGCCCAGTGGCGTATTGGTTAAGTACACGCGCTCTGCTTCTGCCGCCCAGGGTTCGCCGGTTGGGATCCTGGGCGCGAACCGACGCACAGTTTGTCAAGCCATGCTGTGGTGGTGTCCCATATAAAGTAGAGGAAGATGGGCACAGATGTTAGCCCAGGGCCAATCTTCCTTGGCAAAAAGAAGAGGATTGGCATCAGATGTTAGCTCAGGGCTGATCTTCCTCACAAAACAAAACAAAACAAAACACACCGACTGTGATACAATGGAAGGTGAATTGAAATTGAAGACAGAACTGCATTTAAATTTGTACTCTATTACTAGTATTTTACAGTTAATTAACTTGGACAAATTTTCCTTTCTCTCTTCTTTCTTTTTCTATACTTCCTCCCCTTTTCTTTCTAACATTTCATTTCTCAAAAACTTTATAGTTGCTTATAAATATACATAGAATTCAATAAGATCATATATTATTAGATCAATGTGTCAATAGATAGATAAATCAATGCAAAACATTTTTTAAAGAGCAATGGAAAAATAAAGTTAGGATAGTCAGGCAAGACAAGCAGGAAATTCACTGCATAGAAAGGTAGGTCTTATGGCCCCATTCTCACTAAGGTGGGCATCACAGAATTAGAGCTGAGTTGCTGAAAACTAGAAGCATGATCAGATTTATACAGTACATTGGCTGAAAGCAGACCCAAGAATAACATTTGGTCAAGACTACACATGGAAGCTCATACATGTCCAAATATTTAAAAGTTAAAATCACTCCAGCATTTTAAATAAATTATGACCTTCTAATTTGACTAAATACTTTCAAAATGACAAAATCAAAAAAATTTACACACTATATCTATCTATATATATGTATATATATACACACCCACACACACATTAATTTTATTTATTTATTTATTTTTCCCCCAAAGCCCCAGTAGATAGTTGCATGTCATAGCTGCACATCCTTCTAGTTGCTGTATGTGGGACGCGGCCTCAGCATGGCTGGGGAAGCAGTGCGTCAGTGCGCGCCCGGGATCCGAACCCGGGCCGCCAGCAGCAGAGCGCGCGCACTTAACCGCTAAGCCCCGGGGCCAGCCCCCACACACACATTTAAGAGCAATAATATTGCAAAATATTTCTGAGCTGCCAGATGCAACAGTTTTGAATACTCTACTAATTCATGTGTTTCTCCAGAACTATGAATTGGAATACTCTTTAAGAAATTTAATTTTTCTGTTGCAAGATGAAGGCCCACTAAAGGGTGAGGCCCAGAGCTCAGGCCTCTCTTGCTAGATTTAGTGACCATACTTGCTTAAAGATCAATATCTCAGGAGAGGAAAATTCAGATTAGAGAGAGATTTCTACCTTAAATCTTTTAAAGGACATTCTGAGTGATACTGTCTAATGATTCCCACCCTAATTATTCAAATAGCCTAGGGGATTCAAATTCAGCAGATCTGGGGTAGGGCCTAGGAATCTGTGGTTTTAAACATCTTCAAAGTTGATTCTGACAGACTGCTAATGCAGTAGTGGACAACATCCTCCATGATATTCCCCTATAATACACTCAATAGTTAATTTGATAGAGCCATTTTTTTCTCATTCAGAAATTAGGGATAATAATGTTGCCTCTCATGTGGTAGGGCCTTCAATATGTTCACAAAAGAAGTGTGTGCAACAAAGAGCAGGCATTCCACAAAAGTTAGTTACATTTGTGTATCTAAAGCATGTGAATCTCATTAGATTTTAGAATATGGATTATTTATGTTTCACCTTTTCTTTCAGTGATTGATGAAAATTAGTTTTACAGCCTTGTTTACATCTATCACTTGCTGACAGGAAAACTTCCTTCCTTTGAAAAGTTGGAATAGAACATATAAATTCTAACTTAGAACACCTTTTATACATAGTTCTTTTATTAAATTATTAATCCTAGTTGCTTGCTCCTAAACCCTTTGTATCCGTATAACTTCATAATTTAATCTTATTTTAATATGTTCAATAAAAATGTTTTATTATAAGTCCCATTGGTATTTGCTGTAGAAATTTAGATGATACAGATAATCAAAAAGAAGAAAGGATTTATCTCACTCTTCTGAGATAAAAACTGATAGATTTGGATAAATCATTCCAGATTCTTTTCTGTAAAATATGTATTATATAGACTTTTTTTTAAAGGGATCATACTACACACATTTTTTTTGAAAATGTTTTCTACTTAATAGTACATTAGGCCATCTTTCTATGTGTGTTCATGTGTATGGTTTTCATGATCATTTTTAATGGCTACATGATAATCAATTATACATGCTCCAAAATGTATTCAACTATTACCAAACTGCTAAAACATTTAGATTTTTTTCTTTGTAGTCAAATATGTGTATACATACACATTTGCCTATTTGTCCAATCATTTTCTTAGGCTGAACAGCATGAGAAATTGCTGCTACAAGTGTCCAGTTGTTTTCAGCAAGTCATGCCTGTTTAAATTTGAAATGTATGACCAACATCGAGAACTGTGTTTTTTTGGTCTGGTAAGCAACAAATGGTATGTCTTTATTTGATTTGGCTGGTGAAGCAGTATTTTTCTTAATTTATAAATAATTCATATATTTTTCCTTTTGTGATTTGACTTGTATCTTCTAATTTAAAAAATTATTGTTCAGTGATTTTTTTTTAAATTCTAAGATAGTTTTATATGTTAAAATGTCTAAGTTTTTTGATGAATGGCAGACTCTAGATAAAATTTAAGTATCAGGAGCCTGAGCAATATGTGGCCTACGGGCTTTTTCTTTCTCCCGCAAAATTTACCCGTTACTTACCTAGTCACCCAAACCTTTTGGATACTCAGTTCTCCTTGCATAGCAGGATTCAGTTATGCAGCCCTTAACTTGTGCATGGTTGATTTTTCTTTGAACATTGTCTGCATTTCCCTCTGAGAGTAGAATCTAAGATGAGCTCCCTGCTGAACAGCTTACAGGCAAAAGTTTATATTACATTAAAACAAAATTTATGTTTCATAGGTACAGCTCCTAATGTGATTAATGGACATGTTAAACCTGTGTCCCTTCGACCAATGGAAAAATTTATTTGTTCTGATTGGTCAAGGACTGCCAGAACATAGTCACATCTCCTGCGTGGTGAGTCCAGTGTTCCATGTTCCTACTGCATGATTTGGCCAGACAAATTTGACAAGACCAATTTCTTGGGAGTAATCCAATCTGACATAGATTCCAAGATTAAATTTCAAGATTAGAAAGTTTAAATTGCCTTTAAACCAGACAATATTTTTAATCCATCGATATTAACAGAATATGTCATTGAAACTTGACTTACTATTTTTGTTCCATTATTTACTATTAATTTTAATCAAATATATTAACTAACCTTGCAGAGACTTAGTTTCCTCATCCATAATATGGGGATAATAAAATTTAACTGATAGGGCATTTTGTAATACATAGATTATATATTTAAAATATGTAAAAACGATGCATAAGTTATATTTGTTTTCAGTAAACCAATGAATTTCAAGATCCAATTTCAGGATCCAATTTAAAATATAAACCAACTGATGTATGTTTAGAGCCTTCTCTGAGTCTTTAGTAGAGATAGGAGATTAGGGTACATATCAAAACTTCTTAACTATTTCTTCTATCAGAACCTTTCTGCACTAGAATTTTCTGTACGGGTTTTTTTTTGTGTGTGTGTGTGAGGAAGATCAGCCCTGAGCTAAGATTCACGCTAATCCTCCTCTTTTTGCTAAGGAAGACCGGCTCTGAGCTAACATCTATTGCCAATCCTCCTCCTTTTTTTCCCAAAGCCCCAGTAGATAGTTGTATGTCATAGTTGCACATCCTTCTAGTTGCTGTGTCTGGGATACAACCTCAGCATGGGCGGAGAAGCAGCACTTAACTGCTAAGCCAGGGGGCCGGCCCTGTACGGTTTTGTTAAAGAAAACAATATCCTTCTGTACAACCCTATGGCTAAACTAGGGACGTGGGTAAACAGGAAAATCTTGCCGTTTAGTCCTTACAAGTCTCTGCCATATTCAAGTGGTCACGAACAAAGTGACATTCAGGATGTATTGTTTCATCACCTGAATAAACAAAAGGTTTTCAAAAGGATTCTTTCCACTTAAATCTACCTTTCTTCTGATCAAACATATGTAAGATAGTCATGAGGCTAAAACAAGGTTAATACACATTGTACAGGCAAACAATTTTAAGAGTATAAACTTGCACATTTAAGGTGACATATGAGGTTGGACTAACAACTCGTAATGTAACACAGAGTCATGTTTTAAATGAATGATTTCAAATAGAACGTTTATTTCATTTAAACCTGTAGTTATGGCTACCTAGAATTTAGGAAACTCAGCTTTAATCAGTTACTTTTTTTGTTATTTAGTTTAGTCCCTTATTTCAGCTTCCCCTTTCTTCCACATTTGACATTCCCATACCTTATTCATCTTATGCTGGTTCTGCTGACTCAACACCACCCTCAGTAGTCCCTGTTGTCAATCATTGACACTTCCAAAGAAGAGCTGACTTGGTAGAAGATAAAAATGCTTCCTTAGATTCTTAGATCTGTCTACAGTATGGGGGTGGGTATTGAAATCAATTAGAATATGTGCACAAAATAAGATGAAAGTAATGAAAATTAAATGAATCATGGAAAGGGAAAATCTGCCATCTTAACAGAAGGAAAACTAAGAGATGAGGTATGATTGTTAAAAAGGAGGAAAATAAAATAGAAAAACTAGGCTAATGAAAGGAACAAAAAACAGAAAAGAAGAAATCCTATTGGCAATGTTGTAATGTGGAATGGGGGATTTTTAGAGTTTTGGAGAGGTGAGACTTTTATGGGGCTTTTTTTTTCATGTAGGAATAAAGCCATTGGAATACTTTGTTAAGTCAAAATAGCACGAAAAGGTTGTAACCTCTTTGATCAATAGAAAACTAGTTTTCCATAAAACAGGTTTTCTATTGATTGGTGACATCATTCTCATTAATGAATAAACAGGGTGTTTACTCAATGGGCATCAACATGCACTCACAGTAGTTTTTGTTTTGTAGTGGACACTCTTGGCCCTTGTGTAAAAATGAAACCATAAAATATCTCATTTTCATTTGGTTCAATAAGTCCCAGAGGAAGACAATTGTCCAGTAAAACCCCAGAATCTTGTTAATGCTTAAGAGAGAACATTAGTAATTGTAGTATAGAATAAATCTTGTTTCCAATTTGCTTTAGGATAGTTCACACTTAGGTGTAACAATAATCCCTGCCCTTTGTCTCTGGCTTTCAATCCAGAAGATATGAATAATTTTACAATACTTCCACTGGATCGCATGTCTGGGCTCAGTCTAAAATGATCTTTCACATACTAAGTCTGTGCTTGTGTTTGGCTATGCTTCTTGGTAAATGATACCACATAGTGGGGGGGGGGAAGAATCACAATTGATAACATGGACATTTGGTAAAATAACAATTATTAGTGATTTTTGTAGGAAAAAATGTAATACCATATACATGACATTTACCATTTATTTAAGCATAATGCACAGTCATGCAGAGGTTTCTTTGTTGCATCACTCATCTAGTGGAAGTGTGGAGCAAAAAGGAAAATAAAGTATATTATATAGAGCTTGGTATGCTGCATGCTTTATTTTTAAATGGTAACTTATAATATGTTATACATTCCTTTCTGAACTGGAAAGTTCTCTGCTCTAGGATTACTTTAGATGGAGTGAACCAGTTGCCAAAGTCTCCTGCTGTGGGGCTTAGTCTCAAATGCTATTGAACATATTGCATGAAGCCAATGCATAGAGCTGGCAGCAAATATTTACTTGCAAATTTAATAATATATTGTATGTACCCAAAACATTCATTACTTGCAAACAGTTGGAGGAGAAATGGCTCCTAAGCAGTTTTCTAACATGACTTTAGACGCTAACTATACTGTGCAATCCTGCATTATCTTTATGAAATTTGCGTTAGTATTGTTATATACCTGTTGTGGACAACATCTCCAATGTTTTCATTTTTAATCCTTGGATAAAGCTAGTAAAATAGTCCCCAAAGTAAATAACCCAGATATTTTTTGTTAGTTATTTTGTCAAATGTTTTAATTTTTCACCATAAAGTTGATCTAGATCTTCAAGGAACTCAGCTTCCTCACGAATTTAAATAGAGTAACCAAGCAAGGGGTGGGTGGCCTCCACTCCAGAGTGTCCAGGATACAGGCAAAAGAAGAGATGGAATTATCCACAATCTATGAAAGCCTAAATTGCATGCCCCCTCATGTACATGGATCACTTACAAAGATTGGGGGTGTGGTCATAGGATTGTGTTACATGATCATATATTGTAAAATGTGCAAGAGTAAGGTTTTTTTGTATCCTTTTTCATTAAGAGGGTTCCCTAAATCATATAAACTCTAAGCCTTACAAGACCCATATCTACCTAAGGCAGAAGGCAAATTTTCTTCTCTCTGTGCCAGGGAAGATAGTTTGCTTATATAGGTTTGTATTTAGCTGGAGTTCTTCAGAGAAACAAAACCAATAGCATATATAAAAAGAGATTTATTATGACGAACTGTTCACACAATTGTGGAGGCCCATGATCTGCCATCTGCAAACTGGAGACCCAGGAGAGCTGGTGGTGCAAATCCAGTGTGAGTCAGAAGGCCTGAGAACCAGGAGAGCCAATGGCATAAATACCCATCCAGGGTTAGGGGAACACCGATGTCCCAGCTCAAGCAGGCTGGCAGGAAGGGAATGAATCCTCCCTTCCTCCGCTTCTGTTCTAGTCAGGCCCTTGACGGAATGGATGATGACTGTCCACATTGGGGAAGGTAATCTGTGGAGTCACCTGGAAAACACCCTCACAGACACACCCAGAAGTAATGTGGAATCTGGGAATGCCACGGCCCAGTCAAGTTGACACATAAAATTAACCATCACAAGAATTCCAAGGAACATGAAAAAAATTGATATCATGGCTTAATAAACCTTCAAAAACATGAAGATTGTTTCCAGGAGAATTTTAAAGCTTCTGGAATTGCCATTTTAATGGCTTGCTAGGTCTTCTGTTTTTAACTTTCAGTTCCATTTATTATTTTCCGTTTTCAAGTGATTATTTTTGACTTAACAGAAATTGGTATTGTTTATGTCTTAGCAATAGCCACAAGCTTGAGTTGAATCAACTTAGAAATATCATTACTGATGAACTTGTCAATGTTTACTGTGCCTTAATATCTGCAAATGACATTAATACCTGTAAATAACTTAGGGAATTCATGTATCTACACTGGGGATTAATAATAAAATTCTTTGTAATACTAGAAATACGTGATGAAAGAAGCTGAAAGCTGTTGAACTATTGGATTAAGTCCAAGCGTTTTCCCATGATAAGCCATTTTCTCCATGCTCTGGCCTTTGCTTGCCTCTTTAGTCTCATCTTTGGTCACTACATTCCTTGTATTTAATGCATCAGTGATACTGAACTACCTATAGTTACCTGAAAATGCCAAGGCATTTTTTACCTTCATTGCTTTACCATGGGGTTTTTCTAGCCTCAAATCCCTTTTGCTTTCTTATTTTCCTGCTATTCCTCCATTCATCATTGAAAATCTCACTTTCTGAAAATTTCTCTTATTTCTTCAGCCCTCAGGACCCAGTTAACAATTCTGTCTGCTCCTTCTGTTCTTTGTGTCTACTCCTAACACTGCCAGTATTAAAATTATTTATTTATGGATGTACTCTCTACCTGTAGACTGAAAACTCCTTGAGGACAGGCCAGTGTATTATTCATCAGCTTCGCCTGAAACAGCCAGACACTCCAATACCTGCTTATTGAACGGAATCCCTTGGATAAAGGTGTTTGTAAAACAAAATCTGCTCTCTTTCTGTCTCTCTGTTTCTTCACTTCAAAAACTAAGATCGGAGGCCCTCGGTACGTAGGAGTAGAGTGAACTGATTCTCATTACCTTTTAGAGATGACCTAAATTTAAAGATTACTGATTTGGGTTCAGAGAGGTATCTCAGTTGATGTTTGGAGAGCTTTTCACCATCATCTAAATAACTAAATTAGAATGGCTTCTAATATAAATTGAAGGACTTTGTAACAGTGTCTGACTCCATTTTTTTTTTTTTTTTTTTTTGATGTTTTGTTGCTGACAGCTTTTAAGCCTCACTCTTCCCTCTTTCCTTTCTGTCCCACCTGAGGGCAAGCTGATAAGAAAGCCCAGGTGCTCCTTCCTTGGCGTCTATGGAAAGTGCATACCATGTGTTGGAACCATCAGCCTGGCTGCACCTCCTAAACACCTTAAAAACTTCAAGCTAGGGGCCGGCCCGGTGGCGCAAGCAGTTAAGTGCGCGCGCTCCGCTGCGGCGGCCCGGGGTTCGCTGGTTCGGATCCCGGGCGCGCACCGACGCACTGCTTGGTAAGCCATGCTGTGGCGGCGTCCCATATAAAGTGGAGGAAGATGGGCACCGATGTTAGCCCAGGGCCGTCTTCCTCAGCGGGGGGAAAAAAAAAAAAAAAAAAAAAAAAAAGAGGAAGATTGGCGGATGTTAGCTCAGGGCTGATCTCCTCACAAAAAAAAAAAAAAAAAAAAAACTTCAAGCCAGTGTCTTTTCCTTGCTCTGTGAAGCCGTTTTTGGACCAGCTTGTGAGCCACCTTGCCTTCCCCAGAAAGCTTCATTATGTGATAATAAACCTTTTTCACATCTGGATGTGTGTGGTGTTAGTCTCGACATTCAAACCAAATTTTGGGTGGGAGTCCATCCTGATTCTGTGGGGCACCTTCACAACAGGATCCCTCTAGATTAGAATAAATTTCAAGAGCAAAAGCCTTGGTAAATGATACTCACCAATTTTACGTATTGCTTCTCATCGTCCTTTTCATTTCCTTCCTTTATGTTTCTGTTGAGCAGGGTAATAGGGTTATGTGTTTTAGATGCAGTTCAAAATAACGACATGGATTGTAACAACTTCCTGTCTGTCAAGCAGGGTCACACAATTGACCATATGCTCTTGGATTAAGTCATGTGGTCATGTTGCCACACATCACAACGTCCAATTACAGCTGTTAACTGTCTTTTATAATCATCTTTATTTCCACAAGGGAAAATTGATTATCATTGAGTAATCCCCTAGTAAACACTTTTATGCTTGAATTTATTAGCTTCCATAAAACAATATGATTTTTGGTAAAATCCTCATATTCTGGTATTTTATATTAAAATAAACAAATCACTCTTTTCCCATTCTTATGTTTTCAAAGGAGAGTAAAATACACTTTGAATACTTATCTAATGTTTGAAATATATTTTTCCTGAGGTTAATTTTTTTCCTAAATTATAATTCCTTATCTGATATTTTAATTGCTTGGATTTGATTCAAATCTCATGTACATTCATTGAGTGTTTACTTGTGCTGTGCTCTATCACAGATGTATCATTTTATTAATTTCCTTGTTTGAAATTGAGTTCAATGAGATGTGGATATTAAGGAGTGATATTAATTAGTCTCCGCATCCATCTCCAAAATGTCCTCTCCTTTCCACCTCACTTTCCTAGAGATATGAATCTACAGTGGAATTTCTCAATAATACATAATTTCCTTAAGAGGGCAATCTTTTAGGTTCAAACGATTCTTGTGGCTAGAATGAGATCTTCTTAAGGTCAAAGAGTCCAGATAATTTGGAGGAAAAATGTAGCCATGCAGCTGGATTTGGCCGTCCAAATCTACAAAATATCATCCTGTCTTGTTTTAAATTAGGAGACAGTCCTACTAGGTATGAGCTCCAATCGGGACCTGACATACAGCCAGAACAGCAGGAATTACTCTGAGCTTTCCAAGTAGAAAACTATAAACCAGCAGCAGAGAGCAGTATGGAGCCATTTTTAAAACCAGAGAACCAGGAAGGAGCACCAAAGAGCCCAGAAAGGGCTGGGGGAGGGGGAAGAAAAGATCCAAAAGCTGTCCAAGGTCTTGATTACGTTTTTCTCTTTATATATGCTTTTTCCTATACAGATAACATGTCTATGCTTTGGATAAAAATTCATATATATATTTTTTCCTCCTGTTCTTCCTGCTTGCTTTCTCTTGAGTAGTGTGTTTTTTGAGGGAAGATATATATATATATATATATATACATATATATGTCTAGTTTTTTTTACTAGTCCTCAACTCTGTTTAGAAAGAATGAATATTGAACTAAGTTGTGTTGGCTGCAGTGCAATTCCATGCTGGATATATTAATCTACATTTCATATGCAGCCTGGATTTCCACAGCTTTCACATTCTTAGACAAGCTTATAGATACAGTGTATCTACATGCTGATTTCCTCTAATATTTTCTCTTCAATTCCCCTTGGTAACTCTTTGAGTCAGAGGATGTTATTATATTGTTGATCTCAGTTTGGTTAAATTTCTATCCAATTTAAGTCAGGATCAAATGCAATGTTTGAAGAATAAGCAGAGCATGTGAATACAGACAGCACTCTCTCTGGCCCTGTCATATTGTCTGTAGATGAGTGTGCCTTCATTTAATTAAATGTTCTTTTTTTATATATAAACAGAAACATTTATTTATGCCAGTGCCTTGTCTGCAAATGACACAATCTGCCGCTCTTGTTTCCCTACCATCATCATGAAATGCCAACCTTTGAGTCACATTAGCCTTGGGCATCCAATATAGGTGATCTTTTCAAAAAGCCAGGGCTTTTCTTTCCTGTTTTCAAAGTCTGTCTGGGTAATTGCTTCTGTGTGCTCTGTGTGTGTGCGCGGACAGGGAGGGTTAGTGTCAAAAGAAATGGGGGCTCCGAGAAACTAGACGAAGCATTTTTCATAATGGAGCTCTTCTATCTGGTGCTCAGTTTACTGCTCTCTTGATTACTGGGCATTGTTTGCTAAGGGATGGGTTGGGAGAGTTGCCTGGCTCGTCATTTCCACCAGGGAATCTTAAATAACAGCCTGAATTTCTCAGCAACGGGAGCGAATTAAAAGGTTATGCCACTCCTTAAGGCCACCTTCTGACCATGTAAGTGCTAGACAGACTTTCCAACAACAAGTGAATTTTTAGAACAAAAACAGATCCTCTCCTCAGTCACACATACTTGGATTTTAAAGAAAGATGCCATGGCATTTTTCTATCAAGAAGGTTAAACTCACAGGATTATATGAAAACACTCATTTTACCCCTGCTAACCTGTAAAGATTCCATTTTGCTTCATTTATCTTCTCTCTTACCCTATGCTAAACCATCCCTGGCTTCAATGAAAGAATCATGTCTCCATTCATTTCCTATCATCTGCACATAATCCTATTCTCTCCATTATTGTCTTAATACCAAGAACAGCACAAGATAATGGATAGGCACTGTAATAACAGCGTGGCCTGCAGGAGCCCCTCGAGGGAAATATCTTTGATGCTGGTGGAATATTAATGCATCCTAGGTCCCTGGTCTTCCTCTTTCACTTCATCTTCTGTTTTCTAAACTACATAATGACTTTCATATACATGACAAAAGCATTAGAACAGAAAAAGCCTCATTGATGAGCAGCAGGGCTGTGTGATATTAAGGAGACCTATTCTTACTTCTTTGTACAATTTTTGACCACCATCTGAGACTGTATGTGCAGGTAATTGCCGACTTGAATAGATACTAGTGTAAAGAAGCATAATCATATCGTGTTAATGCAAATGCCCATCAAAAGCACTGCATGAAGATAAATTAAAATATAATTCTTCAGTAATGCATTTGTCCATAGGAGGATTTTGGACAGATTAAAAACAAACACCTGATATCACTTAGACAAGTGAGTGGATTGTTTCCAGGGATGCTAATCATCAGCAGCTTATGAATGGGCCAGTAAATCAAAGCCGTCTACATTAAACCTTGTAGATTAGGTTATAGTTACAATTTGTTGTACATAATTTTTCAATAAAAGGGAAAGAATTGATTTTTTTCCAACGCATAAATGCTACAGCCTAGAAAAATTCAGTAGCAAATAATAAGAAATAGAATGGTGGGGTAAAATAACTTAGTAGCAGAGTGGCAATGGCCTTGATTATTTTGGGTGGGGTGAGCATCCTTAATAACTTGCAAGAAACACTTAACTTTCAAATCTCTGCCTTCTTTCTTATTGTGTTTACCCCTTCCCTTTTGTGCTAGTGGTCATCGTATTTCCTGCAAAAATGTTGACGAGTAAGTTAAGAAGCTTATAAAAAGTGTGTACACCCAAGCTATCTTGAAAAGAGATAAATGGAAAACGCTCCTGACCTTTCCTTGAGCCGTCACAAGAAAGAGCACAGGTTCTCTGTATGAAGAAAATGAAGAAAGTTGTTTGTGGAGGCTTTTTCTTTTGTAGATGATTTTCCTTCCAGTTAAATGACATCACAAGGGCTGAGATCTGAATTTCTGTCTGTTGAACATGCTATTTTTAGTCATTCCATACAAATGCCACTGGGCAGGGTTGCAGTTTTTGTTTTTTGAGTCAGCTAACATTTATTAAGCATTATTTTGTTCCAAGCACAGTGTTAGGCAACTGGTTAAAAAGATGATCAATATAGACGTGTTTCTCCTGCTCTCAGGCAGCTCACAGTCTAGCACCTAACGGATAAAAGCTGCGTTCATTTACTTATTGGACAGGAAATCTGCCATGTGGCAGGAACTTGTGTAAGACACAGTGAAGGACATCAACTTAAGCAAGACATGGTTCCTTGTCCCAAGGCATTTTCAGTTGGTAAAAGAGGCACATGTATACACCTACAGTCTTAACTGAGGATAAACATAAAATGTGTCATAAAGAGAGGTACAAGGGAAGTGTTGGGAGGTTAAGAGGAGAGGAAAATCATTTCAAGCTTAAGAAATCAGTAGCAAGGAAAGGGTTGTGGAAATTAAGGGTGGTAGAATTTAAACCAAAGGCATTTGGTGGGAGGTGGAAATGGATTTAGGTGAAGGAAACAACATAAGACCAAAACACGAAATTCATGTTTCAGAAATTAATCTAAATGGCTAAAGAGGTAGAAGATAGTGGGAGACGTAACTATTTGATGCCAGATGATAGAACGTCAAAGGTTTGGTATATTTTCAGCCAATGAAGGGCAATTATTGAAGGACAATCCATTGTCCACTGGAGTGTGATTAGCACATGATTAATCTGGCAGTGCTGTGCAGCTTGCAGAGAATAAAGGAAAGACCTGAGCTGGGGAAGCCAATTAGGAAAGTCTCCAAAACAATGCAAGTGAGAAACCTAAAAAGCTCAAGCACTGGTGATAGACTAGCAGAGTTAAATACAATGATGCCAAAATAATAGCAATCAAAAAAAAATGCTTCATTATTTTGAAATGAAAATGTAATGAATAAAAATAAGGTAGACCAAGGGGCCGACCCGGTGGCATAGTGGTTAAGTGCGTGCGCTCCACTTCAGCGGCCCGGGGTTCACAGGTTCGGATCCCAGGCGCCCACCAAGGCACCACTTATCAAGCCATGCTTTGGTGGCGTCCCATATAAAGTAGATGGAAGATGGGCACAGATGTTAGGCCAAGGCCAATCTTCCTCAGCAAAAAGAGGAGGATTGGCATTGGATGTTAGCTCAGGGCTAATCTTCCTCAAACACACAAAAAAACCGTCAACCAAGACTCTAAGAAAATGATATTAAAGGCAATAGTTTGGGAATTTTTGTGTGAGTTGCTCTTGAAAGTGTGAAAATCAGCATTGAGGTGAACAGGGTTTGAGCCTTCAGAGAGCCCTGTGGCCTATTTTCTCATTGGCAGGTTGTAAATCTCGTGGCAAAAGGGAGAGACTTGACTTGCTTCTTTTCCCAGGAGTGCTGGTCCCAGAAAAGCTGTGCCTTAATTCAATTTACAAAGCTTCATCCAAACCCAGCTTGGTAGCCATGAAAGGGGCCCTGTTTCCAAGGAATAGACCAGAGTTAATCTAAGACGTTCAACTCCAAGTAGAAAGATAGTGCCTGTGCACATAGCTCTCTGACCAATTTAACTTCATTTACAAACAGTGCAGTGATTGCTATTTACTAGATTTAGGAGTCTGAAAGAGGTTAGTGATGGATTGGGATAGTGAGGCTTCTTTAAAACCCATCTGAAAAAAGAAAAATTATTTAACATGCAACTTCATGGCACTGAGCTCCAGAAACTGGAGTCTACTGGTTTAAAATCCATTAGGGACAATCTTATTGCATTCACTTGATATTTTTCCCTTTATAAACCCTGCCTTGTGACCTAGACAGACATCATTTGTAATGTGAGTGATAATGAAACTAAATGGTTAAGACTGTGCATGGTATTCAACCAGGCTTGATGGCAAAATTGTTTCATTTTCAATGCCAAATACTTTGGTTTGTAGATACCTTGGTTTCTCCTGCTTCTACAGAGTCAGAGTGATAAGGAAAGCTGGCCGCTTCCTCCTGAGATGAAAGGACATCAGTGCCTTCCACCATCTTCTTTCTCTCTCTCCTTCCTGCCTTGAGCCTAAAGAAGTAAGGCATGGCCTTGAGCCTGCTCCTTGCGAAAGAAGACTCAATCTTTCCTCTTTCTCTCCTTCTCTCTCTGCTTTGGAGGTATTCTCTTTTCCCACCGGGCAGCTGGGCTGGAGGGTACACTGTTCTATGTTCACGTATTAATCCTCAATCCTCATAATAATCCTATGAGGTAAATACTATTATCATTATCCTCATTTTAAAGATGAGGAACCTGAGGTAAGAAGAGGTAAAGTGACTTGGCCATTAATAAGTGACTGAACTTATAGGGTCCAGGACCATCTGCCTCCAATGACTGTACTCTTAACCACACCACCATACTACCTCCTTAAATTGAACAATATATTTATTCAATGAACCACTCTAGGGTCATGACCTACAGTCTGAAAAATAATGAATGAGAGTATATCCAAGGGAGAGTGACAGTTGATGAATGAGATGATTAGAATTTACATCATTTGGAGAATTACTAAAGGAATTGGTTGTATTCACTCACGAGTGATTTGCAACTTTCTTCAAATATTTGAAGGGTTGTTTGGAGGTGAGAGGAGATGTTTAGAATTGTTCTTTGTGACTTAGAAGGTAGGACCAATTCTATAGGTAGGAAAGGACCATTGAAGGCAGCAAATTTTAACTTAGTCTTACAAACAATTTTCTAATCATTACACCTGTCTAAAAGGACAATGGGTTCACTTACAAGGTTTTAAGTTCTCCTTTCATTCAATCAGTAATTATTGGACATCAAACCAGATATAAGGCACTTTTATATGATACAGCCATTGGTGAACAGAGCAGGCAAATCCTATGCCCTCATGGAATTTCCACTCTAGTAGAGTGAGACAGATAATAAAATATAATTATATATAAGTGTATATTTTTATATATTTATTATTAATAATAATTAAAAATTTTAATATAATAATTATATATTATATATATAATAATAACACGTGATACATGCTATGAAGAAAATTGTGATAAAAGCTGTGAAGAAAAGTAAAGGAACATGGTAGAAGATGAAGTTAGATAGGTTGGGGCAGGGGGTGGAGCCTTGGTAGATTATGTTGGACCTAGGTAAGAATTTAGAATTACTTGAGTAAGAAGTTTGGGCAGCAGAATGACTTGATTTAACAACTTGTAAAAGAATCACTCTGCCTGTTGTATAGAAAATTGTAGAGCAGTAGGCTAGTTAGGACATTATTGTGACACTACAGATGTGCGAAACAGCCTTGGATCACTACTTACTTGGGATGTGATAAAGAGATTCACTGCCTTGTATCTTACAAATAAGACTACAGGACCTATAAGATCTTCTCTGACTTTAGGATTTGTGATCCTATATTTCATTTTACATTTCAAATTCTTTCCAGTGCTAGAAGCTCATGTACATAATATCTAATGATGTTAGAAGAATAAATATAGCTTTAACGGCAACGAAAGAAAAGGAAGACTCTTAAAAGTTTTGTACCTTGTAATCCAATGTATATAAATGGATCTGAAATGATTGACCACTACTATGTAATTCAAAAGTGGTCAAGTCTCTGGAAGCATTTAGATCCATCTCTAGTCACCATGACTAAGGCTGCACCCCTACTCTCTACTGAATAAGAAAAAAGGCTAAACTCTTTGAGACTCTGCATGGTTTAAAAATATGTTTTCATTTAACAAAAAATATTTTCTAGACTTTTTAGTAAAAAATATTAAACAAATTATTTAAACTCTGACTTGGTCATTTTTTAATTTTATGTCGTCAAAGTCCTTGTTCTTTAATTTTTATGATGGCATACGTAAAACTCTATATCCATTTGAAGGCGTGGGACTTCAGTAAATTTTATAAAAATGTGACATGATGCCAGAAATTATTTGCAAACATATAATTTGTAATTTTATGTTTTAAATTATTTTCATGTCTATTTGATCTTAAGAGCAATATCATAAATTAGGTAAGGCAGCTAACAGTATTCCCATTTTTAGAGGAGGATTTGGACATTCTATGTTAAAATGATTTTTAAATTACTTTCCATATTCTTGTTTGCATTATGAATGTGAGAGCTCCTTCAGATCAAGGTCCATATCCAAATATATCTTCTATAGCCTTCTCAGAGCTAGAGAGCATGTACTAGACACTTAAATACATACTGTTTGATAGAAGCCTAGGAAGTCTGATTTCGCTCCTGGTTGCTGCCTGTTTTCCCATGATATTAGATACTCACTACCCCACACTTGTCACTCTTGTAATTTCCTGGCTGGGACTCCTAGAAAGCACCAGTAAATATGTAAAGAAGAAGAATAGTGAGTCTTTTTCTACCTGAGAAAGAGCAGATGGGGAATCTGCAGGTGGGAGAGATCTACCAGGTCAGGGAGAAGTTCACTGTAATGAAGGGTGACTTGCTAATCCTAATAGTTGTGTGGATTCACCTGGGCATTTAAAGGTCACTGGTAAATTTAATTCATTCATTTACTCTTTTATGTTTCAGTGTACAGTGGTAAGAAAATCAAAAACTACATGATACATTTTCTTCCTACAAAATGTTTACAGGCAAGTTGAGGAGATAAAGCATGAGCCCATGAAAGATGTGAATGCAACTTCCATAGAGTGGGGGAGAAAGAAGGCAGCATGGGCATGAGTCATGTTGAGGTTGATAACTCATTCCAGATCTTTTAACAGGAAACAAATGACTAAGAAGGTTTTCAGAGTTACGAGTTACGTACAGGTTTTCTCAAGATGGAGATGTGCATTTTGGAAGCAGAAGGAAAACAATAGAGCGGTATTAGAGAAGAATGTGAACATAGGAGCACAAGAGCTCCAAAACTGGAAAACACTGGGATCTACGCGACACTTTGTGGAAAAGCAGGAGCATATTTTCTTCTGAGAACAGAAAGTGGGCCACAAAGAAAAACACGCCTCTTACTTTTCCCAAATGAAAACTGTCCCATGCCCTTGTAAACATTTAATGTGAACCTATGACTTCATAATATATGAAAAGTACTCATTCCTTTATCACGTGTATTCTCTTAAGACTTTAAAGAACCTTCCAATTTGACAGTAAAACAATTCTATTTATAACCCATACTTCTCACATGTATTCTCTTATCAAAAAAAATCTGCATTAATAGGTGAATCTGCTATTTGACTTTTTAGTGTTAGTACAGTCTATTGAAATTTTTTTCAAGAGACATAACCTTGTTTACTGAACTTCAAAAATAAATATGATCTCTGTAGATAGTTTCAACACATCCATGTGTGATTTGGTTGAGATAGATGGGATGAGAGATAAAAGGCTCACAAGATAAAGGGTTACATCTCATTCACATTTTGCCTTCATCATTTTTCTTTCCTTAATGAATCCACAGAACCCCTGCTGCATTCAGGAAAACTTTAAAAAATACCATGTTTCTGGTAACCCTACTAAACTTCTTAGGACTTTTAACATATTTTCTTTGTAACTATTGCTGCAACATTTCAAGTTCACTGACATGCTGTTTAGCTGATGTCTACAGTATCTATGTCACAATCACAACATCACAGCTCATCCTCAATGAAGAACCTTAGGAGAAAACATAATTTAGATTATGCAATTGCTTTATCAGGGCCAAGAAAGAAGCTAATTGTGGAGTATACTTTTTCTCCTAATACATACAAATACCGTTAGAATTGACAAGAAAGATATAAAGTTATACATATGCCAGCTAAATAGGAACGTGGGTTGAAAGATCTCCACCTTTCCCAGGCTGTCTTAAAATGCCTTTCTGCTATTTCTGTAGGTAGGTCACACATTACCTCATTTTACTTTCAGACGTGTAAAAAAATTATGCATGAACAAGTCCTGTAGGTTGTAGATAACGTAACATAACAATTGGAAGATAGTATATTTTAAACTGATAATGAAAAGTCTTTCTTTTCAAACAAACTCTTCAACAATCCAGTTTCACACTGCTGATAGAGGGCAATTCTAGAGTAGAGAATATCCAAGTGAGTGAATAAGCCTTTTCTTGGCCTTCAATATTTTTCCGGTGAATATTCAGTTCATCAAGAAGAGTTTTTTAAAACATCTAGTTATCACCCAGCACTGTGCTAGGTAACAGGAAATATATCTAGGGCACTTAAAATCTAGCTGAGAAGACTACTGAATAATTCAAAATGGTATATAACCAAGTAGTCAGTGAGTGACACAAAATCATGGATTTTCTAGAGTTTAGCAATTTTCTATTCCCCTTCCCCCTTGAAATATGGAAGAAAAAGCTAAAGTTCCGTGAGCTGATATGACATCCCCAAAGTCACACCTTATTGGGGGTGAGTGTAGAACTAGAATCCATTGATTTTTTAACCAACTGTACAATGTTTATCTCTAAAATTCAAAGAAAGGAAATATAGGTGTTGTTTGAAATAGAGATATAAAGGAGCTGAAAGCTGAAATCAAATACTTACATTGAATACTCCAAACTGGAAATGGTACTTTATTCATGAATGCTTTCTGAGTTTTGATAACTACATGATGCAAGGTATTTGACGATTAACGCATTTATGATATACACTGTGTTCATAATTGATGTCTTACTGCACTCATAGTTTTTTACCTGAGTTTATGTGAAAATGAGTAAGAAAGCAGCTCTGTTGCTTTAGAGTGCTTTCGTTTATCATGTTGCAATTTTATCTCTGTGTTTCTGTTTCTCTCAACTTTTGGAAAAATAATCTTTCATGCCAGTTACCTATGTTCTAAGGAAATTTGTTCTCCTTTGATTGTTTTGTCCTTTCATTTCTATGGGGCATATTCAACTTCAGAGTGATCAGATATTTCTCTGATAATATTCTTATGGTTTCTGATGCTTGGTTTTAAAATTAGATATCAGAGAATAATTCCAAAATTATTTTCATGTAAAATGCTGTCCCTTGAATTATTAAGTTTAATTTAACAATCACCTTTAAATACAAAATACTTTCTACTGCATGTTCTTTATCCTTTTCCAGACAGATTTCTAAGTTAATGCTCTGATTAATTTACTGTAAATCATAGCAGATTGCAATTTATTTAGCACAACACATATATATTTGATTTTATTATTGTCTACTTTTTCAAAATACTTTGAAAGATCCTCCTTATAAAGTCTTTCATGTTCAGTCTTATACTATGTTATTGTGAATAATATCTAAACTATAAACATATCTACAAACCTTTAACATTTGGTGATGTCTATTTTATTGTTCATAAGTTTTCCAAGAGCATTTTCTCATGTAATGTCTTTGAGACACATGACTTCATTTAAACGGCTCTAGAAATACTTCTTTATGAATTAGCTAATAGGTTAATATCCATTTGACTTAATTATTTCAACTTTTCCTCAGATATCGTGTGTACATACAGTTTTAATGTCCTCAAGGCTCATTTGAAAATCAGGATACAGAGCCGGTATTAGTGGGAGATGTTCTAATCTATCATGATTGCTTTAGGCCATTACACTTGCTGTAGCTCCCTATAGCTCAAGTGGACCCTCAATACTGGTGTGATGGTCTTGGCGTTGGTCCTGAGCCCCTTTTCTAAAGCCATTGTGTAACACTTCTCTGTTCTGTCAGCTTCTAACCTGTGATTAAATTGACGCTTTAAGACATTGTCTTGTTTCTCTGAAACGTGTTTCTCTCCATAAGTGTGCTTTCAATTCTCCCTTGAGGAGCCTATCCAATTCAATTAGGTGTTGCTTCCTCTAGTTGGGTTTGTCTCACACCAAAAGAGGAAGAGAATGAGACTCATTTAAGGTAAAATTTAAACCCCAGGGTACGACAGTGGTATCACTTTAGTGCCACTGAATGGGATATTGGGCTTATTACTTTCTTTGGCCTCTGTGTTTGTTTTCCTCACATAGAGAAAAAGATTCCAGTCATGCCAAATGCTGTATGTGGTACTGAAATTATCCTCTGGGAGGAACATGGCATTTGGAGTCAGTGGTTTCCATGTGTAGGTCTTGCCTGAGTTCCCTGAACGTCCTAAATTATGACATTTTCTACTTCTTCTATCACCCCCAGAAAAGTAATTGATAAAGCAAAAGTGCTTTGTAACTACTATTGTTCTTATTTGTTGACACAGCTTATTCAAAAGAAAGAAAATCGTTTTACAAACATCATCAATAGTTCTGACAATACCTGGCTTGCATCAGTAGCTAGAAAAAGAGGTTGTTCAAACATCAAAATAATGCACAAGGGTCCTAACTTAGCTAAAAACAGAGTCCAACTGAAGAACATACACAGTAGCCATTGTATATGGTTTCTCTTCTCCCCAAATGTTGAAGATCTACATTAACTACTCCCAGACCTCAAGTGGGAATCTCAATACACAGTTTGAAATGTCTCTAAACTTTACATGACTGGATGTCAGCTCTTTTGGAAATTGAAGTCAAGTTTTAAAATTCCGCTATAGATTCTCTTGGGGCTGACCACACATAATCCATTTGCTTTGGTAAAGATCCAGTGAGTCCTGTTGAAGCGTCACGATCTCATATTTGCTTGTTTCGTAAAGGTTCTCTCAGTGATTCAGGTCCTATCAAATTATAAGGGGAAGAACCAGAGTGTTTCAGAAATTTTAAAAATAAATAAATAAATGCTTTAAGTTTGTGCCCCAATTAAGTATTTTCATTTATTTTTGAGGGGAAAAATATAAAAGTCAAGCCAACATATTACTATCTAGAAACAGCCACTAAAATTCAGTGCTTCGTTAACATTTGGAATGGAAACAGGGATTCAAAAAAATTTCAAGTGGGCAAAAGTGGGGAAGGTGTTTTCTAAAAAGCTAAACATTACATACCGAACACTCCTCTTAAGAAGCCAAGGTCTCTTTTCTCATTTGGTGCCCTGCTGTGTGAGGCCTCAGATCCTCTTGTTAACAAACATGTACTTGTGTGTTTTGCCCTCAAATCCTTCAAATCTCATTACTATTCTCATCTTGCACCAACTTTTCTCCTGTTTCCTCCTTAATGTCCTCTTACCTAAAAAATGAAAATTTTCCCCCCTCAGATAAGTACTAGTATTGAGAAGGATTCAAATGTTAATCTTTTAACACTGCATTTCATCAGAATCTTTTTCAGTCTATCATAAATTTCTCTTTTTCTTTTCAGAATAAAACACAGCAGAGGAGCACTCATCAATGACCCCTCTAGACAATGATTACAGTGTTATTATTTTTAAAAAGAAAAGAAAGTGACATAAAATTTATCTGGTACATTGGTTTAAAATAACAGGAAATCATTTGAATTCATACATGATTTATTCCATATTATGTGTTTCCAATATGTCCCATTTAAGGACTAGCTGAGCTCCTCTTTTTGCTTTGCTCGTATTAATTTTTAACACATATTGAAATGAAAAACAATAATTTTTAAATGCTCAGAAAAACATTCCTCCAGGAGTTAGTTTTGATGGTACATTCCTAAATTGTACAACTGTAACAACAGATTGACAAAAAGAGTATTATATCATAAGACAGAAAACAAACCTATAGACCTATAAAGTGAATTACAAGACAAGCTTTCTGCCTTCCCAAAGGCAAATGATGCTGGGGAATTTTTCTCAGATCGAAATTACCCTTAAATAATTCACATTACTTGCTTTTACAGGATTGCACTTCAGGTATAAAGTATTAATTTTTGATGCTTCAAGTTGTATTTCTATGTATCACATTATGACATAAAATGCTGTTTTCTCTCACATGAGATAGATTCATACGTTTTTAAATATTAGCTTGACTGGAGAACTTTTTTTAGTGATTTCTCACTTTATAACAATAAAATAGAATTTCTTTTTAGCCAATAGAAGACAAATTTGTGTTACCATCACCAGATACATGACTTTCAAAATATCTATTTATGCCCTTGTTTTATGTTAGGTAGTGACTTTTATCACTTTCTTTTAAAGATATGTTTAAGAGGCAACAAAGCAATATAGAAAAATCATTGAATTAAGCATCAGAAAACCTGGTTTCTTTTTTTTTTTTTTTGTGAGGAAGATCAGCCCTGAGCTAACATCCGTGCTAATCCTCCTCTTTTTGCTGAGGAAGACCGGCTCTGAGCTAACATCTATTGCCAATCCTCCTCCTTTTTTTTCCCCCAAAACCCCAGTAGATAGTTGTATGTCATAGTTGCACATCTTTCTAGTTGCTGTATGTGGGACGCGGCCTCAGCATGGCCGGAGAAGCGGTGTGTCGGTGCGTGCCCGGGATCTGAACCCCGGGCCACCAATAGCGGAGTGCGCGCACTTAACCGCTAAGCCACGGGGCCGGCCCAGAAAACCTGGTTTCTATTCCAGATTCTTCTACTCATTAGAGTCTCTTTCTCCATTTTATCATCTGATATAAGGGAATTGGATCAGATATTCCCAAATATTGTCTTGAATTTTAAAATAGCATGGCTCTAAAAGTATTCCCTATCTCACTATACCTAAAAATACAGCAAAATCATCTCAACCAGCTTTTCTATCATTTTATTGATCACCCCTTATATCTACTTAACATCCAGATCCTATAATATTTTCCGAAGTATCACATATCAAATGTTGACCGTCCTGAATTTCTTCTGCCAGATTTTTCTCTTGCTACCAAATCTCTCTTCAATTCTTTCCAAAGGCAGAGAGTTGGACTTTGGACCAAACATTAACAGTTTTCCAGGGAATAGAATTAATTTCAATTTTGTGATTAATCCAAACATGCATCTCTTGCAAACCATTCAACTCAACTGAGCAATAATTTCCTGAGCTCTTTCCATGAATCTGACAGTGTACCTTACATTTACATCACCTATTCTTTTAAAGCACCATCACATGTATTTTTGTTGTATTCAAATATCTACCTTTACTTTTTTTGTTGCTGTTGTTGCTGTGGAAGATTAGCCCCGAGCTAACATCTGTGCCAAACTTCCTCTACTTTATATGTGGGTTGCCACCACAGTGTGGCTGACAAGTGGTGTAGGCCCGTGCCAGGGATGTGCCCAAAAACCCAGGCCGCCAAAGCGGGATGTGCCAAACTTATCCACAACTCCACAGGGCTGGCCACTACCTTTACTTTTTTGCATGAAGAAACTTTACAAATCCAGAGGACTTGGACTTGGGGAGGGTGGTATATATCTTTTAAATGTGGAAAATTACAAATTGTAGAATATTGTCATTTTGCATTACTTCTAGAATGAAAAAGAGAGTCCTGGGAAGTTGGCTATTTTCCAAGCAATCAAAGAGAAACGTATCAGTAGCATTAAGCAGAAAACTCATAAACCACATGAGCATTATTATCCATTCTACAGACAGAAATTGCGTCCAGTAACTAAGGAAGAGGCCCACTTAGCCCACTCACATTCCATGTCCTTTTAATCAACTTTATTGAGGTTTAATTTTAAAATAATAAATACATCCATTTTAGTTGTACAGTTTCACAAGTTTTGACAGATATATACTCTCATGAATCTACTACCACAATCAAGATAAAGAATATTTCATCACCTTCCAAAATTCACTTATGCCTCTACCCAGTCAGTCCCTTCTCCCTATCCCCAGGCAGCCAGTGATCTGCTTTCCATATAACAATTTCAATTTGTCTTTCCTAGGGCTTCTTATAAGTAGAATCATACGGTATGTTCTTTTTTGTGTGTCTGGAGTCTTTTGCTCAGCATAATGTTTTGAGATTCATATACATTGTTGTATTTATTAGTAGTTCCTTCCTTTCAATGCTGAGTAGCATTCCACTGTATAGAGGAACCAAAACTTGTTTATTCTTTGATGGACACAGGAGTTGTTTCCAGTGTTTATACTACTGTGAATAAAGCTCCTATGAATATTCATGCACAAGTCTTTGTGTGAATGTGTTTTGATTTCTCTTGGGTGAATAACTAAGGGTAGAATTGCTAGATGATGTGCTAAGTGCACATTTAATTTTACAAGAAAATGGCAAACTGTTTTCCAAGAGAAGTAGTGCTATTATACACCCACCAGCAATATATGAAAGTTACAATTATTCCATATCCTCACCAAAACTTGGTTTTATCTGTCTTTTTAATTGCAGCCTTTCCAATGGGTGTAGTTTTAATTTGCATTTTTGTAAGGACAGCTGATGTTGAGATTCTTACCATGTACTTAATGGCTGTTTGTATCTTCTTTTGTGAATTGCCTATTCAAATAACATATGCATTTTTCTTTAGGTTGTTTCTCTTCTTAGGATTGAATCGTAAGAATTCTCTGTATATTCTGGATACAAATCCATTTTCTAATCTACGTATTATGAGTATTTTCTCCCAGTCTACTGCTTGCCTTTTCATTTTCTTAACCTGTCATTCAAAGAGCAGAAAATTTTAATTTTAATAGAGTCCATTTTATAGTATCTAAATACTTTTGTCTTTTTGTGTTTACCTAAGGAGTATTTGACCACTTCAAGATGGCAAGTATTTTATCCTAAGTTTCTCTAAGTTTTATAGTTTTACTTTTTATATTTAGGTCAATATTCTATTTTGGATTAATTTTGTGTGTGTTGTGAGATAAAGGTCAAAGATTTCTTTGTGTTTAGTTTGGTTTGGTTTGGTTTGGTAGTGGTCCAGTCTCCTTCCTCCTCTTCCTCCTCTTCCTCCTCTTCTTACTCCTCCTCCTCCTCCTCCTTTTTTTGCACATGGATCCACGATTGTTTCATTACCATTTATGGCAAAGGTTATCCATTACTTATTGGATTATCCTGTGATGTAAGCAAGAAAAATTCAGTTGGCATTGTATGTGTGAGTTTGCTCCTCTCATTACTGTTCTATTGGACAATATCTCTACCTTTATGACAATATTAAACTGTCTTGATTACTTTAGCTTTATAATAAGTATTAATATCAGATACTGTAAGTTTTCCAACTTTATTTTTCTTACTCAAAGTTGTTTTGGCTATTCTAGCTCTTTGGCTATTTATAAATTTTAGAATTAACTCATCAATTTCAATAAAATACCATAAGATTTTGACTGAGATTGCATTGATTTAGAGATTAGAGGAAATTGCTATTTTAACAATAATGTGTCTTCTGATCCATCGATGTGATCTATTTCTCTCTTTCTTTATATTGTCTTTAACTTCTCTCAGCATTATTTTGTAGTTTTCAGTATACAGGTCTTGAACATATTTTAAGTTTATCTCCAAGTATGTCTTGGTTTTTGTTGCTACTGTAAAGGACATTTAAAAGATTTTAAATTTCCAACTGTTTTTTGACTATATATAGAAATACAATGGACTTTTGCATATGGCCCTGTATCCTGTGACCTTACTTAACTCCCTTTATAGTTCTAATGGCTTTTCCTTGTGATTTTCTACACAGCCAATCAGTTAGTTGAAAATAGAAACAGTTTTACTTCTTTCTTTTTTAATATGTATGCTTTACATTCCCCTTTTTTGGTTCTTTGCATGGGCTTTGAATTTCAGTACAATTTTTAATAGAACTGGTAAAAACAGACATTTTTGCCTTGTTCTCAATCTTTTATCAGGAAGTATGATGTGAGATGCAGATTTTGCACAGATGTTCTTTATGAGATTGAAAGAGTTTAAGTTTGCTGAGTATTTTTGGTTTTCTTTAATTCATGAATATATGTTGAATTTTGTCAAATGATTTTTCTGCATCTATTGAGATGATCACTTAGTTTTTATGCTTTAGTCTGTTGACATGGTGAATTATACTGATTTTTTTCTTTTTTATATTGAACCAACCTTGTAATCCTGGGATAAACCTCACTTGGTCATGATACAGTATTCAATTTACATATTGCTGGATTTGAATAGCTAATATTTTGTTCATGATTTTTGCATCCATGTCCAGAATATCAAAGAGATATTGATCTATACATAAATGTTTAATGGAATTCACCAGTGAATCCTGGAATCTTGACCTGGAGTTTGTGTATGTGTGTCTTTAGACAGTTTTTAACTATAAATTTAAGTTACTTAATAGATATAGGGTTTTGTAGGTTATTAATTTCTTTTTGAGTAGGCTTTAGTAATTTGTGTCATTCAAGAAATTTGTCTATTTCATCTAAGTTACCAAATTAATTGAAATAAGATGTTTATAATATTTCCTCATTAGGCATTCAATTTTAGTAAGTTCTCTAATGATGTCCCCTCCTTCTTTTATTCCTGATAATGATATTCGTCTCTTCTTTTTTGTGTTCCCATGATAATTCTAACTAGTAGTTTATCAATTTTATTGATCTCTTTGAAGAACTATCTCTTGGTTGTACAGATTTTTTTTGATATATATATCAAGAAATACATATATATAGTCTCTGCTCTCCTGGGACTTATATTTTAGTATTTTAGTAATGGGAACACACAACAAATATTCTAGTGGGGAGACGACTAGCCAAGGAGAAGGTGGTAAGTGCTTTAAAGAAAAATTTAAAAAGTTAACAGAAAGAGAGAGAGTCAAGGATGGCTGGGGGAGAGGATTAAAATATAGTTTGATCAATAAAAGTCTTTCTTTTCATAAATGTGACATCTGAGCCAAAAGACTTGAAGAAGAAAGAGAGATCTCCACGAGTCTTGCTCAGGAAGGAGCCTTCCAGGCAGAGGCAGCAACACGTGGAAGGGCCCTGACACAGAGGTACGCTTAGTAGATTCCAGAAATAACAAGAAGGCCAGTGAAAGGAAATGAGTTGGAGAGGTATGAGGGCTATTTTAGCCTTTGTTTTAATTTTTTTATTCTGAGATGGAAATCCACTAGAGGTTTCTGAGCAGAGGAGGGAGATGATCTGACAAAAGAAGTGATGTGATCTGATTCAGTTTTGGTGGGGCCTCAATTTCAGGTTATATGCATTTGAGGACAGAGATGGAGAGTTGCTAGATATTGAAGGAGTGAATAAAACTGAGGAGGGAAAAGGGTCAGGAGATGGGGTTGAAAAGGTGCTGAAGGGCCAAATTGTGATAGATCTGCATGACTGTAGGATGGATTTTGTTAAGCAGGTAAAGAATATGACTTTTTTTTTTGCTGAGGAAGATTTTCCCTGAGCTAACATCTATTGCCAATCTTCCTCTCTTTTTTCCTTGAGGAAGATTAACCCTGAGCTAACATCTCTGCCAATCCTCCTCCATTTTTTGTATGAGGGTCGCCACCACAGCATGGCTTGACAAGTGGTATAGATTCCAGCCTGGGTTCCCAACCTGCGAACCCAGGCCTCCAGTGCAGAGAGTGCCGAACTTAACCACTACGCCACAGGGCCAGCCCAGAATATGATTTTTAAGAAGGCATTTTTTTAATGCAGTGTGAAGGAAACAAAGAAAATGAATAAAAACAGGTTCTTGCCTCCCCCCAACTCTCTTTTCATTTTAATTTCCCCTCCCCTTCATTTAAGATGGAAACTTTGTTTAAGACTAAAACGCTGACAATGCCTCCCTCAGATTATTAATTGAGAAGGAGACTTCAGATCTTTCTTTCCTCCATGTCTTGCGTTGTGTAGCACTGCTGCCCACTTCAGCGGTCCACACTGTCTGGTCAACATCTGTTGGTCCATGATGGAAAATAGGAATTTCAAGCTGCAGCAGCAGATGGTAGCTATTAACAACCTAGAAATTGTTGAGGCAAGTGCTGATTGTGACAGCCACACACTTCTCTGCATGTTATTTTGTCACTCCTTCCCAGGAACTGGAGATTTCTCTTTCTTTAAAGAGAGAGTCTTTGAAAACTCACCAGTTTTCTAAGAGTCATCTCTGCGATGGCATTTGTTTTAGTCAGAGGAAAGAATCTGCTTCTCAGGCCTTGCGAAGTGTTCATTACACTCTCTGGTAGGTCCTAAGCTACCTTGAACTTCATATATTATTCTTTAATAACAACTTTCCATCTCAGGAGAGTGGAACACAGGAAGGCTCACTTGTATCAATGACCAGGTAATTGAACCATCAGGAGCTCCGGTTTGCATGATGCTCTGGCTTTGAGAATACTTGATAGTTAGCAAATTTGCTTTTGCTAAAAGAAATCAAAGTGATTCATAAAATGAAATTCAGAAGGATCGTGCACAGAGGCCAAAGTGGTTTTGATTCTCTGTTTTTTCTCTCCCAGGTATATTAGCAAGGGTTGTTGACAAAAAGTGAACACTTAAACAGAAAAGGAAATTTATTATGAAGCTGTCTTAGGTACAAAGGCATCATTGCTGCATAATATCTTGTGAAGCCATAGGTCTTTTAATGCAGTCTTCTTATTGAAAAGAATAAAATATTTTTCTCTAAGAACGTATGTGTGGCATGAAAACCATCTTTTGTGGTACATTTAGGTCACACCAGAAATTACTGTTTTATTCTGAAAATGAAAATCAAATGAATCTTAGCTGGCCATTTGTGTAAGAAGAAAACAAAGCACCATCTTTTTTATCCTTTTAATGGAGAGCGCCCCACCATCAATTTGTCTGCAGAATATATGAAATAGTTTATTGCTTGTATGCTTCTGAGAGCAGGTGAATGAGTGTGAGATTTGATAACTCAACTTTATGTGAACCAATCTGCCTTGCCTGGACAGAGGGAAGCAGAGTTTTATGGGCTTTTCCATGGGCTGCTACTGACTGGAGTCACTCAGGAGGGCTTTCTGACCTCTAATAATTTGTGAAATTTATTGCCACTTAAGCTTGTCTGGACAATTTGGGGTCGTTAGAAGAGTAAATAATTTATTTGCAGATTACAGCAAGGTCATCTTAAATACTTCATCAGAAGAAAAAGAGATGTGATTGCATCATCTTTCTGACCAACCAGCACATCCCCCTTAGGTGAGGCAAGGGCTCCCTCCCAGAGCTTCCTCTGCAGAGAGGGCCTGCAGAACTGTAGCCGATTAGCCTAAGGGATGCAATTCCAGTGGAGCAGACCAGGCTATGCCGTGGACCAGATGGCAATGACCGTGCTAGTGCCCAGCCTTTCTCTGACGAGTAGCTTTAGATTGAAATTTTCTGTTGGAGAGAAATCAGACTTGGGCTGAATTAAAACTCAGCCTCCCACATGATTTTGTTTAGGGCACATTTACAAAGTGTGTGATGAAGAACAAAGCCTGAGAATGAAGGGAATAGAGGAAAATTCATAGCAAACTGGTGGAAGTTTCCTTCTGACAGGCAGAAAACAAACTAAGAATTAGAATCAAGGTTTCTGTCAGCCGGGACGTGAGACGGGAACTACTTTGGAGATCTGCAGGCATGATGGGGTACTAGGCTCTTGAAAATGAAAAGTGGAAAGCAGTAGTTGGGGAGCCAGCTGCAGTCTTTAGCAGCCCCCCAGATACCACAAGCAATTATAAGCTGGTTTCAGCAAATCTTGGTGATGGTAGGCTTTATTTCTTTTGAAGGTAACTACATCTTTTGACATATCTTAAATCACAAGACAGGTTTATGTCCTATCACTTTTTCTATATCTCAGCAGTTCCTAATGCTGGGCTCCAGATACAAAAACACTGAGGGCTCAGTAAATGCGTGATTTACTTTTCATAACAGGTGTGGATTCTTCTCCTGGCACATAGACAAATTTAATAGTTCCTATTTGAACTTTTATTTTTCTTTTTTACTTTTATTAGTTATATGCTAAGCTGTCATTTTCATCAAGTTATTTACAACCCTTTCTTACACTGCATTTAACATAACATCACATTCCTTGAGGAGTGGAAACCCAGAAACTATGAAAATCATATAATTTGAATCTAACTTCACTGCTGTATGTATTGACAGTGTATCAAGATTTAGTTTCGTTTTAAACCAAAATCAGTAAACTCTTGTCTCTGGGTTCTAGAAATAATTTGTTAAAGATTGAAACAAATATTTTCACATTTGATCAAGAAATACTGGCTCAAAGAACCAGTTATTCCTGCTTGAAACTATTTCTGTCACTGAACATGTATAATTAAATTCATATTCATTTTAATTCACTTAGTCAATGAGCACTTATTAAACCCCTACTGTGTGTGGCACTCCACTAGGCACTGAAATATCTTAAAAATTATACATAATAGTCCCATCAAACAAACTTTTAGTTTATTAGAGGGTTATAAGACATGAGAATTATTAATTTTCAGACAAAGTAGAAAGTGATGTGTTATAAGCACATCACTTTCTGTATAGGTAAATTGCTGTGGGAATTCAGAGAGAGAATATTTGCAGCCAGGGAAAGCTTCATAGGAGATGCAATTCTGAGTTGGACTTTGAAGGATGGGTGAGGGCAAAGCCATTCCAGGTAAAGGGACGAACATGAGCAAAGGCACAGAAGTGGGAAATTACAGGTTGTGTTCGTTGGCAGGGTAGAAGGTAAGACAGATTTTATGTATACACTATCTTCAGGGGATAAGTTTCTTCTGCTGTTGGCTAATTCCTTCTATTATGCAATTTAGAGGTAAGACTTAAGATATTGATCATGTGCTAAATTAATTACTCATTAAGATATTAATTAGTATAATTAGATCCTTTCCTGTGGAGTTTTGGTTTCACAAAGAGACTTTGAGTGTGTAAAGTAGGGGAAATAGAACTATCATGCACGAGGGAAGATGGAATAGCACCAGAAGAATAGGGGAAAAATGTGTGATGGGGCAAACAAGGCAGAGTGCTTATTTTTACCTTTTCTTTTGTGATATCTAGAAAACATACGTGTTAAATGCAGGCTTAGTTCTGTTCTAATACTGACGCTTTGTACTGATGTGTATACTATCTTAGGTGCTCCTTTCTTTATAGGATTTCTATTTGTCTATTCAGCTTGATAACTCCAAACTCTATTGAGACCTTCAAGCTTCAGGAAGTCTATTCCCTTCCCCTCTCTGTTTGAACCAGGAAATAAATTTTGCTGGGGAAAGTGAGAACTCAGATTGATTCTAGTATTTGATTTTTTTCTTTAAAAGCACATTATTCTTTTTCAAAGCTCTCATGAAATTAGGATAAGGATGGCTTGCATCTCATCAACTGGCTCTTGGGTAAGTCAGCCAAATCACAGACAGCTTCGTACAGGATTTTATCACATATGCATTTATAGGAAAGGCTTTCTTTGACAACAACATTTTGTATAACAAGAATCACCACCACCACCAACAGCAAATGCAATTTGTGCAATAGGTTAGAATAAATAAATTGAAGCTATGGGGATGTATATTCCCATCAGAAATGCAAAAATGGCCACTAATAAAAATCCTTAAAGACAGGTTAGTAATTAAAATACGAAAAATAACTAGATGGTATCCAATTAAATATGTTTTAAAGCCAAAGGGAAATCTGACTGCCTAAGATGAGGAAATGGAATTAAATAGTCCACTAGCAAAATCTTATAGAAGAGTCTCAAAGAAAGACGTTTGTGTAACATCAATGTGATGCAGGGCATTAAATTGCAGTAGCGTTCACTTCACTGTTTTTGCTTATTAAAAAATGTCCTAAATTTAATTACCAAAGTTGACAGGTTTATTTGTCCATGTAATTTTAGCTTATGTTAGGAAATCTGATTTTAACTTTCTCTCCCATTTCTGTGACTTTTTTCCTCTTACAAATCCCTTTCTGTTTCTCTGTCCCCCTTCCCCTTCCCTAATATTCAAACTCATTTTCCTTTACTCTCACAGAGGAAATCAGGTGAAAAAATATTTTGTTTAATGTATCTGAGTACTCTTTCTAGACATGTTTGCATTTTGTGTGTATAATAATAACCATCTGAGCACAGAGATATATATTGGTACATTTTGGAACTTTAGCCATTACTGATGCAGCTTTTCACCTATAGGTAGTCTTCCCTATGCTTTCAGACTGTCCCTATAGGTAGTGCCTTGCCCATTTGATGGATGAGGCCAATCGTTCTAGTGTACGGCAACAATTTTGAGGAAGACAGGTGAGATAAAATAACAATCAAGTAGAGTTTTTTTTCAACATCATCTACTGGGAAAATTCTAGATTTCCCATAGGAAAGAGGCACTATCCATCCTACAACTTACTCTCTTGAAGCTTCCATCCATAATAGCTTTCTCTGGGAAAACACGAATTAGAGTATTCCAACCCCCAAATCTCACCATCTCATTAGGTTTACATCCTCCAATGGCAAAGACCTATTGCTTGGAGTGGTTTCTGAGCTGCATCAGCAGCTAGCGAGGGTGATGATGCCTCAGCAGAGATGCCAACAGCATAGTGGTTACTGGTGATGACACAATATTGCAGCCCAGTGCACTTTCAGCTTTCACCCCTGTTTCAATTTAAGGATTGTTTGATAAAATATTTGTGTCATTACCTAAGGGAATTTCAGCTTTTGAAATTAAAGCTTTGTCATTAGGCTTAGTTAGAATGTGTAGAACACTTATTTATAAATGATCAAAGAGAAGTAAAATAGGAAGGGATTGGAGCCGGCACTCGATGCCAGGCAATTGCGTCCTAGCAGCAAAAAGCGAGGTAATGTGAGGGTTATGAATAGGGTCTTTGGTATTAGGTTTAGTTCTCGTTGCCACTTGTTAGCCATTGACATTCAATAAGTAGTGCTGCTCTGAGGGTTAAATTAGATAACACACATCAGGCACTAGAATGCCTGGCACATAGTAGGCACTCAATAAATGGCACCTCATTGAAATGTTTCTTTACGTTCTATAAATTGCTTTTAATGCAACATTTCTTAACATGTTTTGGAAAAGAACTTCCTTTCAGAATCTAATGAAAAGTATGGACTCTTACCTCTCAAGAATGGCCATGTACCCTAAATTTGACATTTTTTGGTGGTTTCATGAACTTTCCTGAATATACCAAATGTGATGGTTAATTGTATGTGTTAACTTGGTTAGGCTATGGCACTCAGCTGTTTGGTCAAACAATAGTCTGTATGTTGCTGTGAAGGTATTTTTTAGATGTGATTAATATTTAAATCAGGAGATTGAGTTAAGCAAATTACCCTCCATAATGTGGGTGGGCCTCATTCAATCAGTTGAAAGCCATAAGAGAAAAGACTGAGGTTCCCCTGAAGAGCAAGAAAGTCTGCCTTCAAACAACCTTCAAACTCAAGTCTGCAACACTGACTCCTGTAGGAATTTCCAGCCTGCCAGACTGTCCTGTGGATTCTGGACCTGTCAGGTCGCACAATCATATGAGCCAATTCCTTAAAATACCTTTCTCTCTCTCTCTCTTTCTTTCTCTCTCTCTCTCTATATAATTATATACGTATACACATATAGATCTATATCTATCTACCTATCTATTGATCTATCTATCCATATATCCACATCCCATTAGTTCTGTTTCTCTGGAGAACCCTGATTAACACACCTAAGGATTCCCTGGGGAGTTCATGGACACACACACACACACACACACACACACACACACCACTTGGAAGAAGACATTCTGAATACAATTTGGTCTAATTGCCTGAATATTAAACCTCGCATCTCTCACAGAATGATTCTATCACTCTTCTGGTGATAGTTAATCGGGAGATAGAAAGAGGCCTATTCAGTGTTAAAGTACAAAGTAAACACTTCAGGAGGATAGTAAATAAATGTTTCTCATTTTACTCTAATTCAATTCCAGAGGTGATTAGAAAAGTCACTAATGTGCTTGGAAGTATCTAATGACAAGTATCAAAATCCCGTCACCTGCTGGTTGGGACAAGGCTCCCTTGGTGCTGCCTTCTGAGGCCCACTACTGTCCAGAGGACTACTGTGGTGAGAAGATCTTGTCAGAGTCTTGGAAAGAAATCTACATGAAAGAAATATAAGAAAAAAATATCATTTTCCATCATGCACTCAAATTTTAAGGATTGTCTGTTTGAATTTTTCATTTTTCCAAAGGGTTATGTGGCATTTTGTAAAAATCAGAACAAAATGTTTACAAATACTTAGAACAATTATGCATGAAAATTCTTAAAAGCTTCAATAATAAAGGAGAAAAAGAGTAGAAAAGTTGGAAATTAACTATAAATGAAATTACTGGGCACTATAACCTGCACGTTAGCTTAAACTTTCCTTGATATTTGTACCAAGAATCTACAAGACCTATACAATCTGCAGTGCAGGGACCTTACTCGGAGGGAACTGTTGCCATCACACTAGGTCAATGATAAACGGATGACTAAGTCATTGGTAAGACTATTAAGGACGATTCCACTAAACTCTTTATGCAGAAAACAACAGTCTTACTGACAATGTGTTGGTCAAAGAGAAGAGAATCTTCCCCACATGCCCCATTCTTTCACTCTTTGTTTAGCACTGCTTTTGACATACTTCATGACCAGTTTGTGACAGTTTTTTTCTACGGAGTGGAAATAATATCTGCTTTTCTCACAGGAACATTGTGGGGATAAATGAGATAAATCATGTGAAGTGCTTTAGGCTCCACTGATGATGAGTGCTGTGTTATCTCAAAGCATTATGATTTACTTCACAAGTGACTTGTCACCATTCCTAATCTGTGTAAAGCACTTTGAATTCCTTAGAGGAAGACTTGATATTGAGTGAAATTTTAATACAAATGGATAATATGCAATGCATAGAATCTATTCTGTTAGAGGCCACATTACTATTGTGTGGAGGAAAATAATGCGTGCTGTAGCATCGCAGATAAGAAGAAATGCCAGGGCAGACTTGGTATTTTGAACTTCCTTCCTGATCAGGGCTCCCAAACTAGCCTAAGAAACTTCCTTATGTCAGAGATAGAGCATAGGAGTGTATCATTGGTCTATGTCACATCAGTCCTTAAAACTCCCCATCTTATCTTACTAGTCCATTCAAAAAATTAATTGACATCATCAAACATTTACTGAGCATTTACTGTTTGCCACTGAACTAGATTCTAGAGATACAAAAATGGTGAAAGGAAGAAAAAGCCTTAGAGAAAAATGAAATAAATCACATGAAGAAAAGTAGACTAAGCAATCTAATCAGTTAAGTTAGAAACAACAGTGTGTCATCCTGACCTTAAAATGACCTTTTCTAAAGTTCAACTCTACAAAAGCTTCCCAATAGTAGAAGTAGCAGCAGTACTAGAGTTTACCCACCGCCAATTTTGAAGGGCACCCCTAGGGTCAAGATTTGGTCTCTAATACTGTCCTCCACTGTAAAACTAGGACTCCTTGGAGGGGAGCTAATTCCATGCCTTAGATCAGGAGAAAATTATAATGAACTTGGATATTTTGTTTTTTCCATTCATCAAGAATGTTTTCAAGGGTAACAGAGGTGGTATAAAAGATAAAAAAATAAAATTGAAAGGAGTTCCAAATGGCCATGTTAAAATAGTTTGATTATATAATAAAATATAGAGTAATACTACAGTTAATTGGAACAAATTGAATTTGTGAAAGGCAAGGAATTCTTATTGTTATCGAATTTTAAGTGCATTGTATTCAAATCCATTCCTTCATTCAACCTGTATTTACTGAGTGCCTACAATGGGGAAGTCTCTAGAGCTTGCATTCTATTGCAGAGAGAAAGATAAGCAAATAGGATAAACAAATAAATAAGCAAAATATTGTAAGTCTACAGTGATGAGTACTACAGAGAGAAATAAACCAGAGAAAGAGGTTAAGCAATGCCAGAGAGGAGAAGCTTCAAAGAGGAGTTTGAGAACTAGGAGGTTATCTGTGGAAAGAGTGGCGTGCACAGAGTAAAGAGTTGGAATGAGGTCAGAGATGTCCAGAAAATACACTCATGTTGAGCCTTGTAGGCCACCGGTGAGAGTTTGGCTCTTCCCTGAGTGAAACAGACAGCCATTTGCACTATGCAGACAATGGACTGCAGGCGGGGCAAGAGCAGAAGCGAGATATCACCTGGGAGGAGAGGCAGTCATCTGAGAGAAAGCTCTTGTTGGCTTGAAAAGTGATCAGATTCTAAATATATTTCCAAGTCAATACTAACAAGATTTTCTAAAAGATTTGATGTGGGGTATGAGAGAAAGACAGGTGTCAAGGGTAGTGCCATAATTGTGGCTTGAAAAACTGGAAGAATGGAGTTGCTATTTATGGAGTTGGGGAGGAATGTGGGAGAAGGTTTAGATAGGAAGACCAGAAGCATGGTGTTGAGAATGTTAAGTTTGAGTTGTCTGTCAAGCATTCAAGAGATGTAGGGTAGGCAGTGGATAAATGAGGCTGGAGGTCTGGGAAGATTGAGCTGATGATATAAGTTTGTATGTCATCTGTGTATGTGTGTGTGCGCGCGTGTGTGCGCGTCTACACACATGTACGTCGGGGCATATGAATGTACATGTTGAGAACATGAGAAGGAAAGGAGGAAGAAACTGGCAGAGGAGATTAAGAAGGATGGTCAGCGAGAACTATGGAAGCGTTATCCTGGAATTCAAGTGAAGACAGTGTTTTAAAGGTAATTGTAACAAAAAAGAAGGGTGAAAAACAATGAGGTGTATAATTTTTAAGAATGTTAATAAACAAGTTGCTGATATATTATTTTGAGTTTTTTTTTAATTACACAATTTTTTATAAAGTTTCTCTAGGTGTAATTTAAGTCATCCTGGGAAACGCAATTGTAAACCTGGAATAGGACAGCCCTGGTGGTCTAGTGGTTAAGATTTGGTGCTCTCACTGCCAGGACTCGGTTTCACTTCCCAGTTAGGGAACTACTCTACCCACCTGTTGGTTGTCATTCTATGGCAGCTGTGTGTTGCTGTGATGCTGAAAAAGCAATGCCACTGGTATTTCGAACACCAGCAGGGTCACCCATGATGGACAGATTTCAGCAGAGCTTCCAGACAGACTAGGAAGAAGGATCCGACCACCCACTTCCAAAAAGTTGGCCATGAAAACGCTATGAACAGCAGTAGAGCATTGATTGATATAGCATGGGAAGGTGAGAGGATGGTACGAAAAGACCAGGCAGGGTTCCCTTCTGCTGTACACCAGGTCACTAGGAGTCAGAACAGACTCGACGGCACTAACAAGAAGCCAAATATAGAAAGGAGTGATGAACACTGATGGTCACTTATAACAACCAGATGGAAAGCACCTCCAACTACTCGTAACATGTGCAGTAACATGTGGCTACAGACAAAATCCAAGTGGAAAGAAGGTTCCACAGCATTTAAAAAATGATCAGTTAGCCAAAGAACTAAAGAGAAGATCTAAGAATGCAGCCTCAATCCCTCATCCTCCTAGGAGATAAAAACTCTAGATGGCATTTTCAATTAAAATAAAATACTAGTGAATAATACATGATGTCTGAACAGGTTATTGTACCGCAAAGACAATTCAATGAGTTAAGCATTGGCGGCCATTTGCAATTTAATTTATTGGAAAGACAACAACTTATAGAAATAAAAATATACAACAGAGAGGGGGAGAAGGAGTGGGGTATAGAAAAAAAGAGAGAGAGAGAGAAATCCAAACATATAACAAGCAAACATTACTATTAAAAGGGATTCAGCCAAATATGTCACTAGAGTTTCATTCGCTTGGAGAAGATCCTCTGTAACTGATTGACAGCCTAGATCCTGCAACATCTGCCATTTTGAGGGGAAGGGGATCTGTAAAGATCAATAAAATTCCAGGAAGGAGTCAGTGTTACAGTTTCTGAAACCACAGGGAAATATCAAAATAAATATTAAAATAACCTAAGAAGGTATAAAATCTGGTATTCCTTTAATTAACAAGGAATAATCAAAGTAAATCTACGGAGTTGATTCTTTTAGATTAGGAGTTAAATGTGAGTGTCATAATCAAGTTTGTAACTATTGCATTTGTTTATATTTTGTCTGTTGTTAGAGGTGTTTGTAAATGTGTTATTGCCATTAGCAGTTATTTCAGAGAAATTAGTCAAAATTGTAACTGATATTTACATGTTTAAGAAAAATTAACTTTCATAGTTATATCTTTTAGAAATGAGTTCAATATATTAAACATTAAATTACAAAGGGAAGTGAGTACTCATCTTCCCCATAAAAGCTCCTTGGATACCGAAGGATTAAACACAAAGCCGAATAGAAAACAGCTCAGTCTTCAAGGATATAAGTGAAGGATTGTGGAGACACATCAACATGTACAAGGCCATTTAGTACATAAAACTGCAGCATGCATTAGGGAAACAGTTCTCAAACTTTTTCGTTGCAAAACCCTTTGCTACTCTTAAAATTACTGAGGAACTGGACAGATTTCATTTGTATGTGTTAAATTTATCAATATTAACTCTACTAAAAGTTAAAAGTGAGATATTTAAAAATATTTATTAATTCATTTAAAAAAATTATAAAACCTTTACATGTTAACATAACACATTTTTATGACATATAACTATATGCTCCAAAATATAATAAAATTTGAATAACGGTATTGTATTAAATTCTTGCAAATCTATTCATGTCTAGCTTAGGAGGAGGTATATGGATATCCATCTGCTTCGGCACTTGATCTGTTGCAATATGTTGTTTTGGTTGTTGTATGTGAAGAATGTAGGGCCTCCCACTAGTATGTACTTAGAAAAGGGAAGAGAATTTTAATAGCCTTTTTTTTTGTTTTGGTGAGGAAGACTAGCCCTGAGATAACATCCACTGCCAAGCCTCCTCTTTTTGCTGAGGAAGACTGGCCCTGGGCTAACAACCGTGCCCATCTTCCTCTACTTTATATGTGGGAGGCCTGCCACAGCATGGCTTGATAAGCAGTGCATAGGTCCGTGCCCAGGATCCGAACCTGCGAACCCCAGGCCACCAAAGCGGAGCGCATGAACTTAATCACTACACCACCAGGCTAGCCCGGAATTTGAATAGGCTTTTAAGATAATTATTTTATATTACACCAAAACTCAACAAGCAGTTTCTTTAAGGTTAATATTAAAGCGGAATTTGAAATAATACGAATAAACTTTTCATATTCTACATGTTCATTCATCTACCTTGCATGTAAATGGATCTCTTAGTCATGAATAGTTTTATAACAGCATCATTGATCATTTGAAAAATATTGATTCACTAAGTTATATAAATTCTACAAAAGTTGACACATTTCATTACATAATATCAAAAAATCACATTTGTTAACCTCATCATTGATCTCATAAAAAAAAGATTTTATGTATTGGGAGAGAGATCAAACTCACAATGGATGATAAAAGCTTTCCAAAATTCTAATTTTCACTTAAAAGCTAAAATTTTATCATAACTACAAATACTATTAGCTGTTTTTCTTGAAGTGACAGACTCCATTCATTTTCAGGAAAATGTCTGCCAAATAACCAGGTCTAAATAAACATAATTTTCAGTTTTCTTTCAAGTAAAAATAGTATTCCACTTAAAAAGCAACTAATTGCGCTTGCAGCAAAAATGTTTTATGTGTGCTTTCCATTTCATTCCACAAAATATTAAAAAGATATGTACTCAAGGGTCAAAATTAAATAAAATTAAATTTTTGTTGCTTCCTCAAGAAAATTCTCTTAAATGGCTTTTTTTCCCCTTTCCAAATGTGTGGCTGTGAAATATACAATAAGTTTTAGTACTGTTTGGTGTGCCTGCCTTGGTTTGTGCTAAGGTGCTGGCAGTTAAACCCACTATTGCTTTTGCACAAATTGTTCAAATGTCAACACAGTGAACAAGGCACATGTCATCTTAGTGTTATTACAAAAATAGTTTTGAACTGGCAGAGCCCCTAACAAGGATTTGGGAAACCCCCAAAATCTGTGAAGCACACTTTGACAACTGTAGTAGGCTATCACAGGAACACAGAGAAGTAGCACTTACCCCCAAGTAGGGATGAGCGGAAGGGAAGACTTCTTACAGAAGAGACGCCCAGGCTGGGTGTAAAGGAGAGTTAGCATTTAGCTGGGAGGAAACACAAGCAAAAGCATGGAGGCAAGACATAGCCTGGTGTAGGTAGAACCTTCAGGAAGTTGATGGTGCTACAGTATCAAAACCAAGGAAAGACGGGAAGTGTCAGATAAAACTGTACAGGTAGGAAAGTGCTGGGTCAAAGAAGGAGAAATGTGCCACATTAAATATTCTAGATTTTTATCCATTGCTCAAAAGAATGTAAGTTTAAAGGAGAAGAACGAAATTGTCAGATTTGCGTTGTAGAAAGATCACTTGTATGAAGCACGGATTTGAGGAGAACAAAACTGAAAGCAGGGAGAATAGGTTTAGAGGACATTTCTTCTTGCAATTTCTTCTTAAATGTTTGTGTCCTCCCAAAATTCATATGTTGAAATCCTAACCCCCAGTGTGATGGTATTTGGAGGTGGGGCTTTGGGGAGGTGATTAGGTCATGAGGGTGGAGCCCTCATGATTAGTGCTTTTATAAAAGAGACCCCAGAGAGCTCCTCTCCCCTTCCACCGTAAGAGGACACAGCAAGACGGCCATCTGTGAAGTAGGAAGCTGGTCCTAACCAGATGCTGCATCTGCCAGCGCCTTGATCTTGGACTTCCCAGCCTCCAGAACTGTGAGAAATAAATTTCTGTTGTGTATAAGCCACTCAGTTTATGGTATTCTATTACAGCAGCCTGAACTAAGACACATTTTCTCCTCCTTCTTCTTCATCTCTATTTGGTAATATCCAAAACATTAACTTATGCTTGTTATGAAAAGTGAAATAAAATTAAAAACAATATAGACAAGCAAAGCTAATCTCCCCATCTCCCTTCACTCCCATCCCCCTGAGGTAACCAGTGTTATAGCCTGGTATATATCCTTCAGAAGATAGATAGCTCTTACAGTTTCTTTCTGATTTGGAGGCAGTTTATATGTTCAGCAGGCCATTGGATATGAGACTGAAGCTTATAGAAAGATCAAAGCCAGAATTGGGAGGACTACCAGTGTGGATGAGATCATCTCAGGAGATCCCACCTGTGAAGGTCAGTGGCCTGACATGTGGGCATTACCACAGGCAAGAGCGTGCAAAGTTCCACACGGACAAGAGAGAACAGTGGGTTGTAAGTGGAAATCCTGATTAAAGGATTTAAGTTTAAAACATCGGGGATGTGTCTTTACAATGAGAGTATGCTGAATAAATATCCTGAAAGAGGTTGGTGGATTTTCATAAAAATCAAGAAGAGAGTTTTTATTAAACTATAACAATTTTCCTGTGGTTTTGTGCACATTATTTACACGTAATGCAATGCATCTTCAGTCAGGACTTCAGGGCCACTCTTGCCAGGAGACTAGCACCCAGAGAAATAAGTGAAGGAAGGAGTTTACTGTAAATTCAATATTAAACAAATGGACAGACATTTGTATGTCCTACTAGGAAAAAAAAAGGGAATAAAAGAGAGAATTATTTATTGATCCATTTCTAAAATATTAAGGATATGCAAAGTTTCCAGGAAATATGAGAAAAAGGAAGACACTGAGAAAGGTGGTGAAGAAGCAAGAAAATCTCCCAGAAAAAATAAGATAGAGTTTGGAAGATGTGGAGGGGAGGGATATGGCGACTTTCTAATAGTTAACCTGCAGAAATATACATAAAAATCAAATTAAAGTGTACATATCTTGGCAATTATAGGTATTGCTTTATGTTAGTTTCATTCAAGTGGAAATGAATGGCCCTCTGGAGCCCTTCTCAGAATGGGTATGTATTTGAAATCTGCAAGCACTTACTACTGTCGCAATGAATGGATACCAATTTGAGTGTTTAGGTGTTTTCCCATGCAATAATCTGGACTTGTCACAACACATCTGATACAATTAAGTTTTTCTAACATCTATATATAAGACACTGTACTAGGTACTGGGGATATGCAGATAATTAAAATATTGTTTTTCCCCTTAAAGAATTCACATTCTCCCTAAATAAACCTCTGCCTAAACCACTAACGATACACCGTGATAAGTACGGTATGAGGACGGCTTTTCAAAAAGTCTAGCAAAATCAGCTCTACTATATCTTCTTAAAGGTTAGAAAAATTTTAAGCTTTTTATCTCTTCTCTCTTCCCTGAGAGTAGGCCTTTGACAAGAGAAAATAACCTTCTTACACCTGATCTAAATATCTCCTATATAGGCAGTGTTGTAAAATTTGAGTCCAGTTATTTAAAGATACATAGTAGAGTTCAATCTATGAGATGGAATCTCGATTTATTTAGACAAATTTGGCAACATGTACAGAAATGTACTAATTATTAACTGGCTCGGTCAGAGTTCTCTGCAGTGGGCAGATTCCACAGGCTGGCTTCATTTGAAATGCTAATTATTTTAGAGTAGATTTTTTTTTCCATATGTATTCGTCATATTTCAAGACATATGGTTTGAGCCATAGTTTGTTGAAATCCATGTAGTGATGAGCCATTTAATGGAGAGAGTACTACTTGTGTAAGATATACTGTTTTTCACAGAAATCTACTAGGTCTAATAAACTGATGCTTTCCTTCCTTAGAGATAATTCCTCTAAAGGGGGCTAACTCGTCAGGCTGGGTCTAATTGGAACAAGAATTGGGTACCATTGTATTTAGCTCTGTTCAAAGAGTAATATGACCAACTGAGTGACTAAATGTGGCTTAGGCAAAAATCTACCAGAATGTAGGAACAGAACTTTCAATTCATGAGGGCTAGGTACTTAAAATCATCCTTAGCCTTTTGTTTTTCCAGCCCCCTCCCCCAAATAAAAGTGTTAAGACATTTTCAGAATGATGTAGGCCTTCGCGATCATGGTACAATAGGTGCGGTTGAAGAAATATGTACTGTTTCAGTTGCTTATCACTTTAGTCTGGAGAAAATAAGTGACTCTATGAAATACCAGTCTACGGCTCTCCTCATCAATGGTGTCAGCACCACAGCTAAAGGGACTGCAACAACTTATAGACATATTAATATCCTTGTACATATACATTTTTTATGCTTCATCTTCTTGAGTTTTTTCTTTTTTTATTATTTTTTATGTTAATATCCACTGTGAAGAAAAAGTGTGAGGCATAAAAAGGTACAGCAAAGGAGTGACTGAATGGGAGGACAAGAAATAAAGAATGACTTCTCCTAGAACATGATGCGAGACTAAAAATAGAGATGAAAATGATGAAAAGGATGTTTTAGGTGTTCAAGAATGCAAAGGTAAGGCAAATATATAGCACATTGAAAAATAGAGCAACCTGTCTGCTCTCATACCACAATGGAATTACACCAGAAATCAATAACAGAAAGATAGCTGGAAAATCCTCAAATATTTGGAGATTAAACAACATGTCTAAATAATACAGAAGTCAAAGATGAAATCTGAAGAGAAATTAAAAAATATTTTGAACTAAATGAAAATTAAAATATAACATCAAAATTTGTGAGATGTAACAAAAGCAGTGCTTATGGGTAAATTTATAGCATTGAATACATATATTAGAAAAGAAGAAAGATCTAAAATCAATAATCAAGCTTTCATTTCAGGAAACTACAAAAAGAAGAACAAATTTAATCTAAAGTAAGCAGAAGACAAGAAAAAATAAAAATTAGAGTAGAAATCAATGGAATTGAAAACAGGAAATCAATGGAGAAAATCAACAAAACCAAGGCTTGTTCTCTGAAAAGATTAATAAAACTGGTAAGTCTTTAGCCAGGCTTTCTAAGAAAAGAAGAGAGAAGACACAAATTTCTAGTACCAGAAATGAAAGAGGGAGCATCACTACAAATCCCATGGGCATTAAAAAGATAATACAGGAATACTGTGAACAAATCCAAGTCCACAAATTTGATAGCTTAGATGAAATTGACCAATTTCTTGAAAGACACAATCTGCCAAAAGTCACACAAGAAGAAAAAAACAATCTGAATAGGCCTATATATATAAAAGAAATTGAGGGGCCAGCGCCGTGGCTTAGCGGTTAAGTGCTCACGCTCCGCTGCTGGCGGCCCGGGTTCGGATTCCGGGCGCACACCGACGCACGGCTTCTCCGGCCATGCTGGGGCCGCATCCCACATACAGCAACTAGAAAGATGTGCAGCTATAATATACAACTATCTACTGGGGCTTTAAGGGGAAAAAAATAAATAAATAAAATCCTGAAAAAAAAAAAGAAATTGAATCAATAATTAATAATCTTCCAAAACAGAAATCATCAGGCCCAGATGGGTTTACTGGTGAATTACACCAAATATTTAAGGAAAAAATTATACTAATTTTTTATAATTCTTTCAGAAGATAGAAGCAGAGCAAATACTTTGTAACTCATTCTATAACGCCAGCATTACCTTAATACCAAAACTAGTCAAAGATATTACAAGAAAATAAAGCTACAGACCAATATCTCTCATGAAAATAGATCTAAAAATTCTCAACAAAATATTAGCAAGTCAAATCCAACAATACATAAAAAGAATTATACACCACAACCAAGTGAGACTCATCCCAGGTATGCAAGGCTGGTTCCACATTCAAAAATCAGTTAATATAATCCATCACATCAATAGACTAAAGAGGAAAAATCACATAATTATATCAATAGATGCAGAAAGACATTTGACAAAATCCAACAACCATTGATGATACAATGTCTCAGTATACTAGGAATAGAGTGGAACTTTCTCTGCTTGATAAAGAACATCTACAAAGACCCTACAGCTAACATCATAGTTAGTGGCAAGAAGCTAGAAGCTTTTCCACTAAGATCAGGAACACGGCAAAAATGTCCCCTTTCACCATTCCTTTCAGCATTGTGCTGGAAGTCCTACCTAATGCAATAAAACAAAACAGAGAAACAAAGGTATATAGATTGGGAAGGAAGAAATAAAACTGTCTTTGCTTGCTGATGACATGACTCTCTATGTAGAAAATCTGAAAGAACTAACAAAAAAAACCTCTTGGAACTAATACATGATTATAGCAAGGTTGCAAGATACATGGTTAATATACAACAATCACTTTCCTACATATCAGCAATGAGCAAGTGGAATTTGAAATGAAAAACACAAAACCAATTACATTAGCATCCCCCAAAATGAAATACTAAGGTACAAATCTAACAAAACATGTATACGAGTTCTATATGAGGAAAACTACAAAAATCTGTTAAAAGAAATCAGAGAAGAACTAAATAAGTGGAGAGATGTTCCATTTCATGGATAGAAAGAATCAATATTGTCCAGATTTCAGTTCTTCCCAAATTGGTCTATAGATTCAATCCCATTCAAAACGCCAATAAATTATTTCATGTATATCAACAAACTGATTCTAAAGTTTATATGGAGAGGCAAAATACCCAGAGCAGCTGAAACAACGTTAAAGAAGAAGAATAAAATTAGAGGACTAACACTACTCAACTTCAAGATATACTATAAATCTACAGTAATCAAGACAGTGTGGTATTGGTGAAAGAATAGACAAATAGATCAACGGAACAGAATAGACAGCCCAGAGACAGACCCACATAAATATAGTCAACTGATCTTTGACAAAAAAGCAATGGAAATACAGTGGATAAGAGATAGTTTTTTCACCAAACGGTGCTGAAACAACTGGACATCCACATGCAAAAAACTGAATCTAGACACAGACTTACAGCCTCCACAAAAATTAACTCAAAATGGATCACAGAACCAAATGTAAAACATAAAGCTATAAAACACCTTGAATTTAACATAAGAGAAAATCTAGATGACTTTGGGTTTGGTGACGACTTTTTAGATACAACAGTGAAGGCACGATCCATGAAAGAAAGAATTGATAATCTGGGCTTCCTTAACATTAAAAATGTCTGCTCTGTAAAAAACACTGATAAGAAACTGAGAGGACAACCCACATACTGAGAAAAAATATTTGCAAAAGACATATCTGATAAAGAGTTGTTATCCAAAATATATAAAGAACTCTTAAAACTCAACACAATAAAAAAATAAACAACCAGACTAAAAAACCGGCCAATGACCTGAACAGACACCTCACTAAAAAAAGATATACAGATGACAAATAAGCATATGAAAAGATGCTCCACATCATATGGCATCAGGGAAATGTAAATTAGAACAACAATGAGATACCACTACACACCTATTAGAATGGCCAAAATCCAGAATACTAATTACAACAAATATTGGCAAAGATGTGGAACAACAGGAATTCTCTTTCATTGCTGGTGGGAATGCAAAATGGTACAGCCATTTGGGAAGACAGTTTAGTGGTTTGTTGCCAACCCAAAGATACTCTTACCATAAAATTCAACAATCATGCTCCTTGGTATTTACTCATAGGAGTTTAAAACTTATGTCCACACAAAACCTATACATGGATGTCTAGAGCAGCTTTATTCACACAAATCATAACTTGGAAGCAACCATGATGTCCTTCAGTAGGTGAATGGTTAGATAAACTGTGGTACATCCAGACAATGGAAAATTATTCAACAGTAAAAAGAAATGAGCTATCAAACCGTGAAAAGACAAGGGTGAATCTTAAATGCACATCAGTAAGTGAAAGAAACCAATCTAAGAAGGCTACATACTGTATAATTTCAGCTATATGACATTCTAGAGAGGCAAAACTATGGAGTTAGTAAAATGATCAGTGGTTACCAGGGGTTGGGGGAAGGAAGGATAAACAGGCAGAGTACAGAAAATTTTTAGGGCAATGAATCTATTCTGTATGATACTATAATGGTGGATACATGTCATTATACATTTGTCAAAACTCAGAGTATGTACATCACCAACAGTGAACAATAATGTAAACTATGGACTATGAGTAATAATGATGTGTCAATATAGGTTCATTGATTGTAACAAATGTATTACTCTGGTTCCAGATACTGATAGTAAGGGAGGCTATGCATGTGTAGGGGTAAGGGATATACAGGGACTCTCTGTACTTTCTATTCAATTTTGCTATAAATCTAAAACTGCTCTAAAAACTAAATTCTTCTTTTGTTAAGTGAGTTGTTTGGCAAGATCATGATCATGTTAATAGAAGGAGTGAAATTGGAAGATACATATGAAAGGGATGAGATCTGTGTAAGCACTCTGTTCATACAAAATCTAGCTTCCGGGTCGGCCCCACAGCTTAGCGGTTAAGTGCGCGCGCTCCGCTACTGGCGGCCCGGGTTCAGATGCCGGGTGCGCACTGATGCACTGCTCTTCCAGCCATGCTGAGGCCGCGTCCCACATACAGCAACTAGAAGGATGTGCAACTATGACATACAACTATCTACTGGGGCTTTGGGGAAAAAAAAAGGAGGAGGATTGGCAATGGATGTTAGCTCAGAGCCAGTCTTCCTCAGCAAAAAGAGGAGGATTAGCATGGATGTTAGCTCAAGGCTGATCTTCCTCACAAAAAAAAAAAAAAAATCTAGCTTCCTTGGTTTGTAATGCAAGAATCCAGGAGGCAGAAAACAACCCTGATTAAAGAGGAAACCAGTGAGCTAAAATTTTTTTTGCAGCCAACGTGGTTCGTATTTATTTTCAAGCTTTTGGGGCAAGGGGGACACAACTATCTTTTCTGTTGACAACTAGTTATTTTCATAGTGACCCAGCCCAATACTTTATACTATCCTCTTATTCTAATTTTGCAGAAGATATTGAAGAAATTGATTGTCTGTGTTAACTTTATAGAAGGCAGAGCAGCATTGGCTTAGCTAGGAATTGAACTTTCACAAGTGGCTTTTTCAAAGACCCTTTTACACAGCTCTCCTAGTAAGCCCAAGGAAAGGTCACTTGTGTGCATGGTGAACATCTTTTAGTTATTCCCTTATTTACTTATTCCTACACCCTTATTCCTTTATTTGATTCCTGCTTTGCCTATTCTCAGAGTATGGTGAAAGCACTTGCCTTTTCTTTAGTAGCGTTGCTAAGTGTGTCAGTGCCGAGAGTTACTTATTTCTGGAGTGAGTGTTTATGATTTTAGATTTTTTCTGTATACTGTTCCAGCAGTGAACAGACTCTTAACAATTCTCCAAAATAAACTCATTTACCAAGGCTTTCTCATATTTGTCATTTTGAAAGACTGAGCAAACATCAGTAAAAGAAGCAGTCCAAGTTCTCATGCCAAATATGTGTATGTCCAAGACCAGGATTTCTTCATGTTTAAATGTGGATATAGAGCCGAAAGTGCTAGGTATTTTTAATTTTCTTTCTAACTTGTTTTTGTTTCCCCTCTTTCACTTGCTCTGGTTTTGATGGGCCATAAAGGTAGGGCTGCTTGCCACTTATAAAAAAATGTGCTCTAACAGAGAGAAGGCTGAGCTACCTTCTATTTTATCTGGAAGAAGACTTGATTTCAGACCAATAAATTACTAATTGTGGCTCAAATAATTCTTTCCATATGATTGTAGGTTGGTCCAAAACAGAAAAGGACCTAATTGATCTAAAGTCTGAATAAGAGTCCCAGAGACGATTGGATAAAGGTTGGAGGGGATTTCTTCTGTTGCTGGAAATGCATCTGCAGTATTTGTAGAACCAGGCAAAACTGAGCAAGAGGAGAGAAGGACAGAGTCCATCTTTGGTTCCTTCTCCATTCTTTCCCCTCTTTTTTTAAGGGAAAGCAATGTAAGGATTTGGACTCAATTCTTTTCATTGCATCATTTTATTAGTGGAGATGTAGGTGGCCAGCTGGTTCAGATGCTTCCCTATAACCCTCTTCTTGTCAGGTGCTTTTCCATATTTCCTCCTTCTCTCCCCATTTTTTGGACTCCCTGATTTCTCTTTCTATTTCCATTGCTCTCTCATTCCAACCTTTTATTTCATTTTCTTTGTATAAAACCCAAACACTGTCAGAGGCCAGGCAAACAATTTAAATATGTTAAGTGACAGAGCAATGCATCAAAGAGTTGTGGAGACTCAACAAACTGAAATGCATGACCCATCCAAAGGTGGACAAATCCTAATGTGCATTTATTGACTAACAAGCAAAATCAGAGGGCCAGGTTCCCCCCACTGGTCACCCCTTTGCAACTGCTGCTTTCTAAAAAATTCACAGGATCCAGATGGGCTTTATACTCTTCAAATTCTGGTTCTGCCTTACTTACCTTATGAATTGGGCAAATTAATCTCTCTGTACCTCAGTTTCCTCTTCCAAAAAATGGGAGGATAACGGTAATTACTTACTGAGTTGTTATGAAGATTACATGAATTAATACTAACAAAGGACTGAGAATAGTACCTAGAACACAGATATACCATATAAGTGTTTTAAAAATAAATATTAGATTTTATATGGCCAGGAAGTCTGCCCAAATCTTTTCCTGAATCTCACTTTTCTGCCTGCCCCATTCCCTCCTTCACCTCTGTGTTCCTGAGGGAAATGCATATAAGGATTCAATATGTAAAGGAGATAAATAAAACACAGATTACCATTTGACTATTAGCTGGGACAATATTGATTTGCCAATGATTGGCTATCTGGTTGAAACATGCTGCTTAGGCTTGAGGCCTAAAGAATTTCCTCACTACTTTTAAGTTCAAGTTTAAATATTGATATCTTATTACTAAAATCAGATGTTAGGGCTTAGAAGGAACTTAGCATCATCTTTGTATTGTCATATATTTTCACAAAATTTGCAATAGTATAAACTAACCATAATCAGTCTCTTTCGTTACTGACTCCCCACTCCCCCACCCACCCTCAACACATTTCCCCATGCAGAGAGGGATTGTTATGCCCCTGTGGCTTTTTGGGGGGATCTGACTACAGAAAAATTGAAGTGACAAGGGATTTTCACATATTGAGGTACATGGGGTAACTATTTGGGTTTAAAACTGATTCCGCTTGAGCTAAAGAAGCCTGACTTATGGCCTATCTAACATACATTGTCCATCTGCTTTGACCATTAAAGTAAAGAATGCCCTCTCTTAAGAATGCATACTTCCCCTCCTCCGCTCTATTGGTAATGATTCCCTTTCTCTATGTCAGGGTCATGTTGACCTGCTAATTTGCAACTAAATACCTCTCTGAAACTTTGAAAATGTATCATGGGTGTGTTTAGTGCACATTCTTTGTTCTAAAAAGATATAAAAAGTGGTTAAGTCCACGCGCTCCTCTTTAGCAGCCTGGGGTGCGCAGGTTTCCATCCCAGGTGGGGACTCACTGCTCATCAAGCCATGCTGTGGTGGCATCCCACATGCAAAACAGAGGAAGATTGGCACAGATGTTAGCTGAAGGACAATCTTCCTCAATCAAAAAGAAGAAGATTGGCAACAGATGTTAGCACAGGGCCAATCTTCCTCACAAAAAAAAAGAAAAAAGAAAAGAAAAAGAAACTAAAAAGTAAGACTGTACTGAAAACCATGTTTCTCTGGAACACTTTCTAAGACCTTCCCAGGTTATAATTCTCACTCTGGCTCAAGTAAAACTCACCTTACTTCTCTTTTCTATAGAATGGTTATTGGTTATTTTGCCTTGACATTTCAAACACTTTGGATTTCTGGGGATATATTTATGAGGTTTGTAGTCACCTCCTTGTATAGTTCAATTATTGCTAACTGTCCTGGGTAAAAATGGCTTCTATGAATGCTTCTAATGCTTTTGATTCAACTCTTAAATGTTTGCAAGAGGATTTAAGATTAGTTACTGCACAAGAACACTTAAGATATTCTGAAATCTTACAGCTCATATATGAAAGAACTTGAAAAAGATCTTCCAAAAGTCAGCAACAATTCTAAAAATGTGTATGATGTTACAAATAACTGGTTGTGAATTTAACATATTATATAATATATATATATATACTTTTTCTTAAAAGGTATGTGAATCCTCTGTCTTTTTCTCTTTCAGGATTCAATCTAATTACAATATAGTACTACATCATTTATTTTGTTCCTCAATTGTACCACATTGCATCTAGCTGTCTTGTCTCCTCTGGTCTGTGACACTATTTACTGGAGAAATAGCTATAGATTGAAGGTTCCCATATTAATTTTTTAGCATGGCTCACAGAACTCAGAGAAACATTTTACTTACTAGATTACCAGTTTATTATAAAATAATTATTATAATATAAAATAATTCAGGAATAGCCAGGTAGAGAAAGGGCACAGAGCTTCCATGCTCTCTGCGTTTTTATGGAGACTTCATTACACACGCATGATTGATTTAACCTCCAGCCCCTCTCCCCTCCTCATAAGTGAGGGAGGTAAGACTGAAAGTTCTAACCCTCTAATTACTTGGTCTTTCTGGTGACCAGACCCATCCTGAGGCTATCTAGGGGCCCTACCTTCATTCACCTCATTAGCATAAACTCAGGTGTGCTCAAAAGGGATTCCTAATGAATGACAAAAGACATTCCTATTACTTAGGAAATTCCAAAGGTTTTAGGAACTCTGTGCCAGAAAGTGGGGACAAACACCATATATATTTCTTATTACACTTCAATTTTGGTTTATCTGTTGTTTTTCTCATGATTAGACTAGAGTTACAGGTGTTTGGAAGAATTCCGCAGAAGTGAAGTGTCCTTCTCATCACACATATCCACAGGTACCAGATGTGTCCACACCACCACTGGTTAACCTTCATCACTTGGTAGAGGTAGTGTTTGCCAGGTTTTTTAATATTTCTTACTATTTTTCCTTATCCATGCACTAACCTCTCAAGGGGAAAGAGGGACAATGGGGGAGATTAAGCTCTTTGATGGAGCTAAATTGTTTGGGATAATTAAGCTTAATTATTTGTAATTGTCATGTAAGAAAGATTAGTCTTCCTTTATTGATATCAGTATGGACTCATGAATATTGATTTTATATTAAATTATTTATTTTGTTGCTCAAATTTTCTGGCTTTTGTCATTGGGAACTCTTTCAGTTGGCTTCCGTGTCCCCTTGACATGTTTTGTTTTTTGATCACTTCTTTACTTTCTGCCATTGCAACATAATGCAGGCTCACCTTGTATTTTTCCTGGCTCAGCCCTAAAATCAATTATTTCTCCAAGGACCCCTGGTTAGTTTGATTACAATGGTATTTAGAAACCAAGATCTGGGTACTGTGTGTGCTCATTACTAGTGGGGTATCATTGCTTCTGGACCTCTCAACAAACAGAACTAAGTAATACACATATATATATATATACTAACTTATGCATATACACAGATCTACGGTTGTTTCTATATCTACCATCCATATCAGTATTAAGCTAAACATGAGTTCACACTGATGTCTCCAACTCTGATCTAGTACCATGGAGTTTATTCTAGCCTTCCCCTCTTGCTTATCTGTAACCCTTTTCTCCAACACTGAGAAACCTGGAACCCACTATCCACCTTATTTTTATTTATTTATCCAATCCCAGGATACATGTAAAGCCTTTTCAGAATTGCTAACTTGTACTTCCATGGGAAAAACATTGCCAACTAGAGTACAGTGTTTATGTACCATTCCTTTTGTCTTCAGCTTTACAGTTTCTTTACTTTTGTTTTTAACTTTAAAGTTTAGCTTTACAGGCAAAACACTGTTTCCCGAAGTTACATAGGTCAGCTCCTTTTTTCCCCATCTCCTTCAGTGCAGATATGTCATACATTTGTAACAAAGTTAAATCTATTTGCCCTTGAACATTCTGGTTGATGTTTTTGTTTTCTTAGTTTGCATATGTTAAAGTTCACTCTTTTTGGTATAGAATTCTATGGATTTTGACAAATGCATAGATCCATGTATTCACCACCCAGTTCAATTCCTTTTGAACTCAGTAAGATAAGTTTAGGTCCTGATCTCCACCCAAAAATTCTGCCATCAGAGCACATCTCATTATCTCCTACCCACAAATCAAATGTCTTTCATGTGACCTCTCTCAATTGTCTCTAAAGAACAAAAATGAATGTGATTCTTCCTTTTTCTCCAAATATTCCAACTGCAGAGCTATTGAGTGGTTGTTTTACTGACGGCCTGAAACTTTGGAGAAACCTGCATGATAAAAGACATTATGTATATGTCTGAAATATTTTCATGGGTATAATATAAAAGAAAAAAAGCAAGGACTAATCTTAACATTTAATATTGTGTGCATTTGTTCCATCTTTATTTTCTCTATTTTCCTATTTATAACTACAATATATTTATCAGATTAGGATCAATAATAGATCCAAAATTGTTTCCACAGTTATAATCTAGGTTCTATCATTTATAGCCAATTTAATTATTAAAGTTAGTTTGCAAATTCAAAAGAATTTCATTTCACAGAAAATACACCATTAATAGTGCATTTCATTATTATCTGTGTAAACCATTTAAATATTTCAGTAGTATTGTCTTGACGAACCTTTTTAGTATATAATTCCTTTGTTTTCAATTCAGCATAATTTTATCCTAATATTTTTCTAATTGTTTAAGTTTGTCTTGGCTTCTACGACATGTTTTGAATCTGAATAATTATCACCCCTCATTAAATTTTTTCCCTTGGAGATATACAATACATGGTTGTAACACCTTATAAATCTCTTTTTAAAATGATAAAATTTATCTTTTCCTGGCTTTTTATGGAGATTAACAGAAGATGCTTGAAAACATATTTTCTGAAAGCTGACCTGGAACACAGAGCTCTCAGATCTTCACATTTAAGTATTTTGCTTTGCATTCAAGGTTGTCAGCATGATGTGTGGGCTTCTGCTTCTGCAATTATTTTAAATGTGGTTATTAAATCCCTTTGGGAAATTGTTCTCCACTTCTTGCATTTTCTTATGTACCCCTTCTTTTATTTAGCCAAGGTGTTAAAAGTATGTTTCTTTTGAGAAATATACTTGCTTTTCATTAAGAAATGAAAAGAGATGGGGAGTGCAGGGAGGCTGGCAGAAGATGGGATATAGTGCTTGGAGAAGAGAAAAACTATTATGCTTAGCCAAAATTTCAATTTTAGATGAAGGCTTGAAGATCAGAAGAAAGAAATTAGTATTTCAACCCAAAGTAAAATTTAAGATAAGCCCAACTTTAAGTCAGAAAAAAATATTCAGTCATTTATTTGCATAATTAGATCCCAGTTTCAAAATAAAATTGAAGTAAACATTTCCAAAGCTTTAATTATAAGATGGGATTGCTATACAGTTTAATAACTTCAAATAAGTATCTTCTGAATGAAAGAAAACACGTGCATTTTTATTCTTAATTGTCAATTAAGAATAATCAACAATATGATTAAAGGTTTTTAATTGAGTTGTCACCAAAGATATAAACCAAAGATAGCAAATATCTAGCACAAACAGCACCACTCTAAGATGACATATCCATGGTAGACATCACTAATCAATCATGGTTGACTTTTCCCACTAGGTCAGGGAAAGATCCTAAATCCTTCTCATCATAGCACTGCTAGGCATCCAATGCCAAGTATATAGGCAAAGTAAAAGTTAAACTTATTTTCCACTGACCGCATAACTATAAACTTCTCACCTCCCTGAGGTTTCAAATGCATGGAAATTTACTCTCCTTATGTGCAGGTAGCTGTGTAGTTGTATTATTTCTTGATTGACCCCAATAAAACTCTTATTAAATGTCATGCAATTTCCCAGGATTTATTTTAGTAGGCATTATTTCCACATACATAATATTATAAGTTAACACAAAATTCTTACTCAAGAACATGAAAAATTTTCAAAAGATCTGCTATAGTTACATTCTTTCCATATTTAAGATGTTCTTACTGCCATGGACATGGAGATTAAGTGGTAAAATCACTTAACCAAATCGTCAAATACATAACATCTATTTTAATGAAACTCAGAGAATATGAGGATTATGAGTGGAATTAATACAGTAAAATAACAAGCAGGATTTACATTTACTGGGAGCTATATAAAAAACAACAAATCAATCTACACTAAGTTCATTTAGCCTCAGTTTTACACCTCCTAGGACAGGAATTGTGTAGCCTACAAAACAATTTATATTTTATCTGTACTATCTAATTAATTAAATGGCCCCAGAGTACCAGACTCACAAATCTCGTTAATAGCTGAATACTGAAATAAAGGCTGTTCACCCCTACTAGAATAATATTTGCATATCCCCACCTGTGATGGATAATAAGTACCTGCCACAAATCAGAATTATGAATTTTGTACGCCTAACAAAACCGCAGGGGAAATTATACCTCAGACATTCCATAATAATTGCAGCTAAGCTGTTTAGTGCCATCCACTTATTCTGCCTGAAGTGTTTAAAGCAGCAACAGTTGTAAATGAATTCAGGCACATAGTCAAAGGAATGCGTTTTTTTTCAAAAAGTTTTTCTGTCTTGCCATATGTAATTATCTTTATGGAAGTATTCAGCTGCAAGTTATAAGGCATTCACATTTAAAGAAGCAAATTAGAAAAAATAGACAGAGTTCCGTCCATCAGCCTATTAGGTATATATTAGAATTCTGTTGTTGAAACTTTGGAATAGCTCAAGATGGCTTTTGAGGTATTGACATTCTGAAACTTAGGTTGGCCAGATGGGGTGGAATTCTATGTGCAATCTGTAAGTTGGTAAAATGATAGTCAGAGTAAATAGTCCAGGAAATTGTGATATGATGATGGAACAAACGCTGGACCAGTAACCCCAAGGTTTCAAGATTGCATAATGTGGCCCATCTCTAAAACAGCTTCTCTGAGTTCCAGGATTGTGGAGACCATAGGCCCCTGGGAAGGATCTAGCTGAAGACTACCACAATCTTGGACCGTTGGCTGAGAACAATGAGAATGGTGAAGGGCAGATCTCTTCTTACTGGTAAGCTCCTACAGGGGAAGTGCCATGGCAGTACTCAGCATAGAGTATTACAAGGAAGAAATAACAAATACCTTAGTATTAACTGTTAAACAGCAATGATCATGTTTTGGTTAACTGAACTATCTGATTAAATGAGAATAACTCCAATAGTGGCAAGATGTGACCTGTTTAGAAGGTATGGAAGTTATTTAACAATTTAAATGGTGATGAGGTATAATGGAGAGAAAAATTAACTAAATACTGGAAGACGCAATGTCAACTCTTGCCAAGAATTAGCCTTGAGATCTCAAGCAAGTCAGTTTCTCTGAGTTTCTCTTTCCTTATCTACAAAATGTTAACAAAAACAGTTTCACCTATCTAGCAACTGACCAACCAAATTACCTACTGCTTGGGATGGCTGTGTGCCCCAGTAGCTACACTGTACATACCTTAGCATCACACTATAAGCAACTGTCACGATTTATTTCCCCCACTAGAGATTTGGCTGATTGGCTGCCTGCCTGAAGCAAATTTATCTAAGCATGGAAAGGAGGAGCATAGGAGAGAATATATGAAAATAATCCAATCCTTCAGAGACAAAGAATCTCTTCCTACTTATTTTTTCTATGTATGCTTAGCCTGAGTGTATACAAAATATCAACCTCATTTTCTAGAAAAGGGCTTTAAAAATAATTAGGATTTATATATTTTCAAAAGAGTAAGAAGGGTGCAATGAGTCACCAGGAAGTGATTAAGTCAGGCTGTTTGAGGCTCCCTAAGGTGACAGGATGGTCTATAGGCTTTAGAAAGGAAGCTTATATAGCCTATTACCATGATGAAGTGAAATTTAGCGTTACGTTTTATATTTGTAAAGGACTAACAGGCAAGGTCCCCATGGATTGTCAAACACTACATAAAATGCTGTAAAAACCAGACCATAATCTCTCACTAACTTACACATTAGCCTCAGGCAGCAAAGATAGTTTTTATTGGAACCAGATTTTGAGTGAGGAAAAAAAAGTTATGCACAGTTTATCCTGGCTTTTCAGGCACTTTACTTCTTCCCTGAGTTAACATGACGTATTCCAAGTGATTAAATAAACCTGTGTAGCAGCTCTTCTCATGCACTTGAAAGGAGGCAAAGTAAAGAAGGATTTACTCTGAAGAGAGGTCTTAATTTATCACTGAAAAGTGTCCCTGTTTTATTCTAATCATTACTACAGACACCAAGTAAGGCAAGAAAAATGAAAGCTTCTAAAATAGCATATTGTAGAGACCCACTTGTACTCCATGTACTATTTCACTCACTTACCACCTCATCCCTTTGCAAATCAAAAGTCACATGTGTGGGAAGAATTCAGGAGATGGAGGAGGTATCGTTGTCAGCATCATGAGTGCACACGGCCCAGGGAGATAATAGTTTGGGTTTTAGTTCATTTGTTATCACTGAAGTGCTGGGCAAGGCTGGTCAAACATTTTGATGAACTTCAATTTTTTTCCCCTTCAAGAAGAACTTACAGTCAGATTTAGAACATGTGGCAGATTTACAAATTATCTCTAGATTCAACAGTCAAGCAGTGAGCATATTGATGTCTTTTGTTTCATTCTCCTTTCAAGAGCTAGGGATTTGCAGTTGCCGGGAAGCCAGGTCTAAGCTTTCATGCAGGGACCAACTACTGGCTGTTTAGATTTGGCTGTTTTACCTCTCAACTTAATATCTATAAATTTTGGCTATTTCCTGAGCTAGCTTGAACAGAAATTCAAAGTTTTGACCTCCTCTAATATTTAGACTGTGCCAAATGAGGACTGACCTTCCAGGACTCAGAGAAGTGAAATGTAGAGGGTGGTGGCCACCCCAAGACCCACTACTCTCAAGTTAATGGCACATGTCTGATTTCATGCCTTATGAGCTCCCGAAAATTTGGTGTGGTAGGAAGCATATATGAGCTTTGTTGTCAGACTGATCTTCGTCCTAATCCTATACCCATCGCTTATTACCTGTATGACTGTGGGTAGGTAAATTATCTGCTCTGAGCTTCAGTTTTGTTTTGTTTTTTTTCTCATCAGTAAAATGGGAACAATGACAACTGTCTCAAAATATTGCTAGGAAGGTTAAATAAGATCTCATATAGGGCTAGTGTTATGTCATCTGACTGGAGCATATATTCAGGGTACCCCAGAACCCTAGCATTTAAAGCGTAAGTAGCAAAAGAAGAGCCTTCAGAGTCTGTGACATAGTGATCAAAGAAAGAAAACGATCTTAAAGGGAAGAAGAGATTAAGTATCATTGCTATAGAGAGATCTACCAAAATAAAGACTAAATCCCTTCTCCAACTTTATACTCTTTCCAACCACTGTCTCCATTCTCTCCTCTGCTAGCATCTTCCTTCACCTTACTAAACTATTCTCATCAAGGTCACCAATGAATTCCTTGTTGCTAAACACAAAGATCACCATACTTTATTAGGGTAACACTAACACAGTTTGGAGACTTGGAAAGGAAGCATTGTAGGTAGAAAGAGCTTGAGTTTAGAGTGAGCATTTGAGTGGTGAATCACCATCTTAGTAAATGCATGAATTTGGGCAAACTGACTGTTTTTGAGCTTGTTTTCCTTCCTATTATTAGAAAAAAAATTACTTACAAGGTTCTGGTAAGGACAGAGGTCTGATAACAATGCAAGAGGCACCTAGCACCTCGCTTAGCATGTGATAAATGCCCAATAAAAGATGTTCTGCTTTCCCTTTCCCCTGACGCAAAATGGCACCACACAGCAGCCACCATCATTTTCTTCTACTCCCTTATCATGCAAGTTCCTACAGGTTAGGAAACATATTTTAATTATCTGTACACCCACAATGCCTAGCATAGTGTCTGAAACATAGTGCATGTTCAGTCAGTTCTTATGGCTGAACGAAAATAGAAAACAGTGCCAGTAATGACACAGGGGAGTTCCTACGGAAGAAATGTTTGATGGTGATGACACCAGTTTCCTTTTTGTTTTTTTTTTCTTTTTTTTTTTTTTAAAGATTTTATTTATTTTTTTTTCCCCCCAAAGCCCCAGTAGACAGTTGTGTGTCACAGCTGCACATCCTTCTAGTTGCTGCATGTGGGATGCAGCCTCAGCATGGCCAGAGAAGCAGCGCGTCGGTGCGAGCCCGGGATCCGAACCCGGGTCGCCAGCAGTGGAGCGCACTCACTTAACCACTAAGCCACAGGGCCGGCCCCCGACACCAGTTTCCTTTTAATGGAAGTTTCTTCTTGAGAGTGTACTGAGAGAGAAGTTTGTGAAAGATGTTTTCGAGTGTACCATGGAAGGTCTGACACCTGATCTAGCATAATGAAAAGACTACACAATAATAATCAGTAATGTATTATAAGCATTTATTATGTATACTTTTAATAAGTGCTTTATATGCATTACTTATTTAATCATCACATAACCTTGAAGGAAGATGTTTTGTGTCCGTTTTACAGAAGACATTATTGCTTACGCAATTAGGTAACTACCCAAGATTACACAGCTATCTGAGAGAGAAGCTGGGTTCTAGAATCTAGATCTAGATCTGGTTGTTTCCAGAGTCTATGATCTTAACCACTATGCTATGTGCCTGACTCCTCACCAAATGCATGTTCTAAAAACGAGACTGACAAGGCCCTCCTTGATGTGGCTGTTGCCAACCTCTCCGGGCTTTTTGCATGCTCCTCCCTCCCCCCTTTTGCAGCTGTACTATGCCTCTTTCATTCTTTGAACATTTCATGATCTTTCTCAACAGGCTTTCCACGAAGTTTCCTCATCTCCTCCCATTAAATCCCCTCTGCCCAAGCTGTCTTGAGTGTGCTTCTTCTTTTGCGACTGAACCATCCCTTTTGATGGGAGGCAGTGTGGCAATCTTTTGAATGAAGCATGAGCTTGAAGCCAGATAAAAACTGGTTACAATACACCTGACTTTGGGCAACTTAGTTAGCCTTTTGAATGAGGTAATAACTATATGTACTTCACAGGATTGTTTTAAGGACTAACAGAGATAATGAATGCAAAATACTTACTGAAGTAAGCACTTGATAAATGAGATCTATTATTAAAATGATGAATACTTTTATTCTAGTCTCAAGATTCCTTACTGAAATCATAGTCTAAAACTTTTTCAAACCTTTTAATGTTCATTTCAGTTATACCTAAAATAAGTGCTTATTAATATATTTTCTTAGACATCGCATCTTCAAAAGAGAAGCAAGACATGAGTATCAGTAGTTGAACTTGGTATGTGAATGAAGAAAACTTTTTCAGGAGTTTCCAGGGGGAAAGGCCTCATGAGACATTGATCTATCTGTTTCTTTGTAAGACCAGAGAAATATGGCAATTAATTTTTTAGATTAAAGTCAAAATAGACATTAAATTATATTTGAGTGTGATTTTGACCTGGACTGAAATTATTTTGTTTAATTGTTCCAGTTTTAATTTAGGTCTAATTCAAATTTGGTAATACATTTCTCTTATTGCTATTTAGAGACAAATTGCACATATTTTGTGTATTTGTACATATGTACTTTGTGTTTTATTACGCTTTGTAGAATATTATAAATTCACAATGAAGATTTTTTTTAAACTTTAATAAAAATATTGTTTTCTATTCTCCAAACCTACAGTTTATGAAATATGACTGTTTTAATAAATGCTGGAGTTGTCTCGCAATTCTCCTTGGTGATTTGTTTACCCAAGGTTTTCATATGCTTATGACTGAATCAAGAATTACTAAAACTAGGCTGTATTTAAGAAAAAAACTCCATAATCAATTAGGCTATGCATCTTCTATCTAAATATCTGATTTCTGCAACAGGTTTGTCAATGCATATTCTCAAAGCTGTGTTAAAGACTGGTTCAAAGCTACGTCACAGAAGTATGTGAAAGGTTGATTTTTACGTCTACGTGTAGGCTAAGTAGACCTTTAGAAGGTGAATCTTGTTTGTTTGTTTGTTTTAAATCTGTCTTTCGCTTCTCTACAAAATGCTTCTTCTGCTCTCCTTTCTCTATTTCCAAATTCATTCTCAATAACATCATTTCCATTCTCAAAGATCTTTAGTGTTTCTTTAAGATTTACCAAATAAAGTAATCAGTATAGTACAACCTCCTTGTCTTGGTGTTTAAGACCAACCAGATTACCCTGCAAGATGCCACAGAAGGAACAATGGGAGTGGACATTTAGGAGACGCAAACTCATTTATCCTCGGCTACTAGATCACCTCGCCGCATCACTCGCATAAGTAATTTCACCTTTTCTGAGCCTTTGTTATCTCAACTGTAGGATGAGAGAGTTAAACTACAGGGTTCCTAAAGTCTGCTATATTCTAGAAGTCCATGTGTCTCTGATTTAACCCTTCCGCATATATTTTTCATGAGGTCCCTACATGTTTCATTAGCTCCAGCTAAACCAGACTACGTACTGATTTATGCACAATGTCCATCTGCTTTTTGGCTTCTATTCTCTTGGTGTTACTGACTTCTTTCTACAAAAGGTTCTCTTCAGTGTCTGTCAGTTCAAATTCTTCCAGTTTTGCTAGCTTCCTTCCATATTACCGTCTCCATCCAACCCTCCCTCACATCTTCCAACCCACAGTGATATGGTCTCTGAACTTTTGCTTGAAACCCTGTCATATACAGACTTTTATTATATTGTTTCTTATTTTCTCTTATCTACTGAACTTGGAACAAAGGCATTCTCTTACTGACTTCTGCATGTTTCTAGAGCACCTAGCAGCGCATGGCACACGGTAGGCACTCAATAAAATGTCTGTGGGATAAAAAATCTGGTCTATCATTCCGATACATTGTAAATGGCAAAATTATCTCCTGTTACAGAAAAAGCTGTTAGCCTTTTATTTGGATTCCATTTTGTGTGTTATTTTTGATTGTTCAAAGATGCAGTTTAATACTGTTTTTTATTATACTATGTGAGTATTAGCTCTCCCCTGATAGTAAGACAGGCAGAAAGATGTGCTGTTTGGCTCTTTTTGTTCTCCAAGCCATTATGCAGAGAATAAGCTCTGTGTGATAAGGTCATACCCCTGTGTGTAACAAAGAAACAAGTTGATTCTTAGAGTTAAAGATCTCAGACTATTCCCTGTAATGAGTTAACAATTTTAATTTCTGATTAAAATGTGCACAGTTTTCCATTTGCTTAATTGTTTTAATTTAAATTTTTGGATCAAACTATCTAGGAAATTTTGTATGTCCCTCCTTACCTTCAAAAACATTTTTCCATCATAAATAAACCTGTAATTGGAATTTAAAGGTCATTCCCCCATGATAAATGCAGTCTGTGTGGATGTTAAAGCACAGACAACTCTTGTCTTGTACTATCCTTTCACCCTCCTTGTTGTGATGGAGGCTCCACAAAGCCGATGGAATTCGGCAGGTAAAGGGATCTGGTTGAATGTCTCAAAGCCCTGGAATTTTGGGCCTCTGGCTATTATGGCTGAGTAGCTGTGAAGATGCAGAAATTGTTGCTTTGTTTGCCCTGAATCCCTGAGCCATCTGCACCACGCAGAAAGTATTGAGAACTCAGTCACTCAAAATGAATATTTAAAAGTTCACTTTTGACATGCATTTTTTTTTTTTTTAGTTTTCGTTCGTAACTTCTTAAATCTCTTGAACCCAGCTGTCCCATCTCTCATTGTGCTGGCATCATTCTGTATTCCATTTAGTAGGATCAAAGATTGTAGATTGTCAAATAGGAGCCATTTTTTAACCCTTGAATGGTTTTTATGGTAAACAATCAGGACCGTCTCAAATTCCTTCCAGATTTGCTCATTTGTGGTCACTAAAAACATTGGGGCTGGAGTAAATACATAGAAGGTATTTTTTGCTGTTTTCTTCTTGTTCTTTTTGTTAGTTTAGTGTGGTTTAAATTATTTAATTTTTCAGATCATTGTAGCCATAGTGATAAGAGTTAAAATTAATGTCCTTCCATACATGGTTCAATAAATGTGTATAACAATTCCAAACAACTCTCAAAGTGATAGCATCCATGAGCTCTCTCTACAGGTCTTCCAGATTGGAGACATTTGTGACAATGTAACGATCATAGTGTAGTATGTAATACCTATAAGCAATTTTTACTAGGGTCAATTGCTGTTGCTGGTTTTAAAGCCAGGAAATTCTTAGAAACTAATCTCTATAGAAAATTCATAATAGCACAATCTTTTCAGTTTTACACATTAAAATCCAGATTTCAGAGCCTTAAGCCTCCCAAACTTGGTAAAAGACCCATAGGGAGGTGTCAGAGTGAGATCTGTTCATACTTTTGAATACCATATGTGACTCTGTACGATCTAGTTCTGCCCAATAATAAAGAGCCTAATCCTCTAACTATAACCTGTTGAAATCTTACTTTGGTCCAGGATTTCTCAACCTTACTATATTGATATTTAGTGCCACATAATTTTGCTGTGTGGCCCTGTGTCTTCTGCATTGTAGGATATGCAGCATCCTTGGCCTCTACCCATTAGATGCCAGATGCTAGTAGCACCGCCCTCTTGACTTATGGCAAAAAAAAGTCTCCAGACATTGCCAAATGTTCCCTGGGGGGCAAAGTTGCCTTCCCCACCCCCCTTTTTAGAACCACTGCCTTACAACCCCACTAACATTTTACAATTCCCTGTATACACCATGCCCATCAGTCAGGATTCAGTGTAGTTTCTGGGTATTTTAACAGAAAGGAACTCAGTGTTGGCAACACTAGGAAGGACTAGAGGAGAGGAATTCAGGGGACTCCCATCAGACTGTGGAATTTTAAGGGCATGCCACTTCAAACTGTGAGTCAGATTAAGAAAGCTGCTGCCACCCCCCTGGCATTGCCACAGCTGCCTCTCACATCCTGTAAGCTTCTGACCAGGCTGGGAAATCAGAGCACCTATTTCTTCCCACCTTAATTACCAGGACAAGCAGAAGCAACAGTACGCCCAATCACACTTTATCCTTTCAGGCCTCATATACCTATATATCATTCACTGACTAAATCTAATTCACAAACAGGCTTCTAACTTCAAGAAAGTTTGGAAAACAGTATTTATCACTCTCTGAGGCCCCTCAAATACATGTAGAAGGTAAAAGTGTGCTGTGGGCTAACATACCATACTCAGCATGCCATGCTGTGGCACATCTGCTTGTTTGGGGCTTACTGTACCCTCTGCAGAGATGTGCTTCATTTGTTCATCCATTAATTCATTTATTCAATCATCAACCAGTCAATCTTTCAACAAGTATTTATTGAATAATGTGTTATGACTCTCCCGGTGCCAATAACGTGAATTAGTTTATTGAAACATCTTAGCAGGGAAGGCAAGAAGTTGAGTGGGTATTAGGGATGGCAGAACTGGGCTTATAGATGCCTTTGGGACTCTCTCTCTCTCCTTATTCACACCTTTTATCTGCCCCTCAACATCCTTTTCCTAGAATAAGCTTCTTCATGAGGTGTGGAACCTAATTACTGAAAGTTCCAGATTCACACCCTAATAGCTTCACAACCATGAAACCATTTTTTCAACAAATATATATTGAGAATCCACTAAATGTTTATCACTATGTTAGCTGCTGAATATGGGCTATGAGGGACCTAGAAGGAAAAGGCTTTCTTCTTCCAGCTAAAATTTAAAAAGAATAAATGAGTAATAGGGAAGAATCCTAGTTTTTCCAGCTTGGGTCATATGCTTCTTCCTGAACCAAGCAATGGCTGGGGTATTATGATTGACCCAGTAGGGGTAAAATGTTTATATGTTTGGATCATTCAGCTAAGGAAGAAGTAGATAGTAGAGCTCAAGGAAGGAGAATTGCATGACATGGCTCTTAAGGGGAATCTCTGTGAGACAGAAAGCTGCCATATTTGTGGAAACTACAACTGCCCACTATGTACTCAGTACTCGGCTAGGTGCTGAGAATACTACAGTGAATAAGACAATGTCCTTGGGAAGGCTTTTCTGTGCAACATGAGCTAGGCACCACCCACTCATCACCAACAGAGCTGACCACTACCTCTCCTGGGCTACCACTCGTTTGCCGATATTGCTAACATCGCTATTATTTGTATCTGTCTTCCTCAGTAGGTTGTGAAAACCTTGATATGGAAGCATCTGACATCTTACTCTAACACTGTGCCTGGCAAATAGATGTGATTCCATGAATGTTTGTTGGTTAAATTTGAGAGAGTAAAAGAACAAATGATTAATTGATTAAATGAATGAATGAATGTCTTCCTTTCATTCTGAGTCAACTGCAGATGAGGGCCTAACTTTCTCCTTGCCTTAAGGCAACCCTCTTGGAAAGGTGAATCTAGCTCACTAGAAGGGTGATGGAGGGCATCTGATCTACTCTGACATGTTGCAATTTAAACTTATCCTTCCTTTGCTCCTTTGCTGTAAGTCTATCTTCTTGGCTATGAGATTTTTATTGAATTTCTTACATGTGAATGAATCACCATGTAAAATGTGAGCTCTTTCTTGAATAAAATTATACAAACAAAATACTCCTGGAAAAATGAGGTAAATAAGTCTCTTCAATGGTGGTTATTTATAAGAAACCCCTCCACCTTTAAAATGCTCTCATTTCAATAGCCGAAGTGTCTTTAGTTGGAATTTTAGTGAGAAAGACATACGATCTGTGAGAAGTGGCACTTTATCTTGGTTGGCTATGAAAGCATTAAAAAACTTATAATGACTAAAAGTATTTTAAGTCACCATATAAAATGCCTCCAGATTTCTTTTATCTTTTTATGGCGGGCCCCAGGGGAGAATGAGGTGGGTATGACTATGATTAAAATCAATGAAAACCATTGCTGGTTTTAACACATGATGACAATTTTGTACACCACAGAGGCACATAAAATGATATCACCCATAAATCCCTTGCCCTTTCTGATGCTTCTAAGAAAACACATGAAATCATTTTGACTGATTAACAAGGCTATGCTCTGCAGGCACTTCTGACCCTGAAGTTACTGGTATTACCTAAAGTATTTGAAGCTATAAATCAGAAGCGGTTTGCATTATTAGCAGCAAGAAGATGTTTCCTAGGACAAAAGAGAAAGGCAACAATTATTTAGGGTTACTTGCAGTGTCTTTCTGTCGTATTATGGCTTGGATAATATAAGAAAATCTGTGATATTCAATTCTTGCAAAAGGGGTTATTGAAAACTTAAGGAGGCATTCCGGATTCAGAGGAAGACAAACAGCTCTCCGCAAATTAGGTTTTACCTTTTGGAAGGGCTGTTTATAGTCACTTAGATGGAACAGAAGTGACCAAATGGGGCTACTGCTATTCCATAATCTCTATTGTCACTTATAGTTGTTTACCGCACTCTTATGTTTGGGCTAAAATAGTCAACTCTTGCTTATAGGTTTGTGGTTGTAGTGGAGTAATGGGAGAGAATGGAGAAAGATTGAATAATTTGTGAATTAAACATGAAAAAAATAAAACAGTAGTACATTTGTCAAAATAAAATAACTAAAAATCAGCAAATATTCTACACGTTAGATGACGTCTGTTGTTTGGAATCACAAAACAACCAACAGATTGCATTATATTAATTGGAGGGTATGAAGGCCCATTCTTATCACCAATCATATATGTACCTCTCAGAGTATTTCTCATCACTCTATCAAAACCTTCCCCTGAGACAGAAGCAAACATCAGCTGGATTTGTGGGTTCCAATACCACAATTTGTGTGATATTTCGCATTACTAAGGTATTGTACTGGCATCATTTTGGATAATATCTGTAGCTGATAAATATATTAATAAATATTAAATGTAAGTTTACTAAAAAGCTGTTCATTAGATCTGTTTGGTATTATTCTACTTTATTATCTGAAATGCTTTTGGTTGCAAACAACAGAAATGGACTCATTAATTTAAGTAAAATATTGGATTTTTAGCTTCATCTGACTTAGAATCCAGAATGTACATCTTTCTTCTCCTTATGTACCTATATTCTTTACTTTCAATCAGTTCTCCAAGCCAGCTAGTTTGATTCGACAGAGAGAGCACAGAACTAGTTTTCTATCACAGGCTCTGCAGTTTATTAGGCACGTGATTACTGGTATTTGAAGTATCCATTTATTCATCTCTACAACTAAGTTAATAACATCTGTATCTCCTAGGATTCTTGAAAGAATAAAACAGTGATAAAGCACTTTGTAGATTGTAGCACATTGAACAAGTATCAGATATCTATGTTTCCTTTCTTTCAATTTTATAGTCTAAACAATTGCACTCTAGAACCTCCAAAAAAAGTTAGATTTTTCGAAGGATACTAGTTGAGTTCTAAGAATCAAGGGAAAAGGAAGATAACCTCACATTAGGAAGAGGAGGGATCAAGGTGGCTGTGGGGACATAAGCTCTGAAAAATTTAGGGCACTGTTTTCCCTGCATGTGATTTAAAACTTACATATAAATATGTAGGAAACTCTTTTACTGATAGAGATGATACATAGATAGATAGATAGATAGACAGACAGACAGATAGATAGTAGATACTCATCAGTAAAAGAGTTCAAAGACGCTTGACAAAGTTCTCATTTTTCTTGTTACTACCTTGATTTTTGAAAATATAAAAATTTCAAACATTTAATATTTTGATTGATTGATATGCAATATTACAAATTTTTCCATTTTTCACTACCTCTGCTTTGCTGGTACTCTAAGCAGATGCTTAGTCTGTCACTAGGCACTGCTGTTAATATGATTCAATTCCAATGACTTCCAAATTCTATTTCTCTGCCTTCATGTTTCAAATATGCCACAGAGAGGATCCAAATAGCCCATATTGGGCCAGCTATCTATCCTTGCCTGTCAAGGAGCACAGGGCCAAGTAGCATAGGCATGGCTACTGAGGACTCACCCTTTTCACCAAGGCCATTTCCAAAGAAGATAGATCACCGTAAGCTGGAAATCCATTCCTCTCCTTTTTTCAATCTATCTTCTTTATGTTTTATCTGCAAGTTGAGGCTGTTCACGTTCTCATCTACAACTACCTAGTCTCTTATTACTTAAAACTTCCTACTTAAAACTGAAATCACAAACTATATAATAATGCAACAAATGAAGTGAAAACTGGATTAGATAAACATTCAGTCTGCTACATGGTCAATTTAAAAGTTTATTGGAAAAAATTCACAAAAGAGAGAAGGAAAAATCTTCACCCCAGAGATACAAGATACAGGAGATTTACTCATCTCTAAGATGGGAGTGATCTCTATTTCATTTTTAATTCAGCCCTCAGCATCCACAAAAGGGAATCTTGAGATGATACTTCACATCTACTCGAAAGTGAGCCATCAGCTTTTTTTGTGACAACTGCCATTTTCTTCCCTTCATCTTCTGGAACAGCTCTAGCGTTATCTGTTGTCAACACCTCTGATATGGTGACAGTATGAAGATTCTTCACTTCTTGCTCTAGTGTTTACACGTTAGCTTTATTTGCTATGTACTATCTCCCACTGAGTGCTGATGACTTTACCTCCAACCTCAGAAGCTGCCATTGCTGATGTCTTAAGCACTCTTGAAAGACCAAAGGTGGCAGAGGCCTCTCTGGAGCCCTCAACGCCCAGGTGGCTGTTTTATGCACAAAGAAAAAAGTATTTCTTTCTCCTTGTTAGTGCTGCACATTCCCATATGCATAGGAGAGCAGGATTGCTTGTGTCTCATTCCCGTCTCACTCACACTCTGCCACCAGCCCTTTCTATTTCTCTTATTTATGAACATTGGAAAGCAGGATTAGAAGACAAATGTGTTGCATAACAAACAGCTCATTTTCCACTGGTCACTGTCATATCTTCATTTGATAACAGGACCTTGCCCCTATGAGAAATGATAAGCTCATATGATGAGAAACACAGATTGGAAAGATGGAAACAATCTGGGTTCTTAAAGATATTAATGATCTATAGAATTCACCAAACCTGAAAATTTCCTACTTATAGATTTCTTGGTTTTTGAGATAATACGTATCTCTTGATGTTAAGGTCATTGAGATGTCATATTTTCTTACATAAAACTGAAAAGACTGTAAGTGATGATCACATAGAAAAAATGTACAATCAAGATAGGAATTAGGAACTTGCATTTACTAATTTGTTTTTCTCTTCCATGTTTTCATCTCAGCAGAATCAGCTTGTCATTGGATTATTTAACTATCCTCTGCTTAATGGTCTCTAGCTTTTTTATATAGTTTTAATTTTATCTGAAATAATGTATATATGCTTGACTTACAGTAACACCACTATCTCCATCTAAGTGTTTCTTTAAAACTTTTCATAAAGTGTATTCAAAATTTTTCATGTCTAGTGCATTAAAATATTTTAAAACAAATGGAAAGAGAAGACACCATTAAAGCAAATTTCATTTTGCTTCCCAAAGCTATAACAAGTGGATGGAATTGTTTTTATATTCTATAAGTTCTGCTTTAGTTAGAATGGTCTCTGAGTGACTTCTCTTCACTCTTACATGAAGAGTAGTATATGACTACAGGCAAGATAAAACTATATCATTACAACCCAATTTTGTTGTTTAATAAAGAAGAATTTAGGGCTGGCCCCGTGGCTTAGCGGTTAAGCACGCGCGCTCCGCTACTGGCGGTCCGGGTTCGGATCTCAGGCACGCACCAACGCACCGCTTCTCCAGCCATGCTGAGGCCATGTCCCACATACAGCAACTAGAAGGATGTGCAACTATGACATACAACTATCTACTGGGGCTTTGGGGAAAAAAATAAATAAATAAAATTATAAAAAAAAAAAAAAGAAGAATTTAAAAAACAAGAAATCTCTTTCAAGATGGCAGAGTGAATATATGTTTTTCTTCTTTCTCTCTACTGACATGACTTCAAATAAAACAAAATGGATATATAAAGGCATAAAACAAAAAAAAAATGGGGGTATGGGAAGTATGCATCAATTTAGTTACTCTATAGAACTATTCCTTCTGGAAAAAAACAACAACAACATAAAAACACATTGGAGATTGGTGATCAATAAGACAGAAATGAGAAGGATAAAGTCAAGAACGATTTAGAAAAATTTCAAGCAAAGACGAAACAGATTTTTCTCTGCAGAAATTTAGTAGGTTTTGGAAGTTAGAAATACTATGTCTACAAAGGAAAGGATGAGATACAATTAAAAGTCTGTAGAAGAAACAGTTGACCTCTCTACTTCTCTCCTATGTCTACACACAGATTGCTTGGCAAAAAGGGATTTAGCCCACATGGAGAAAAGCAAAATAGTAAAAAATTCAAGTAATGTTCATCAAATAAACTGAACTATCTTTTGTGGGGATAACTAAGGTAACTAGTGTGAGGGATAGCATCCAGAAGTAAGTGATACATATTCTATTGCTTAGGAATCTGAAAAGTTAACTGCCAGCTCTTCGCCCACTCATATTAAGGAAAGTATGCCAAGCCCTACACAGTGTTCCCAGTCAGATTTGCTGTAGTCTCTTAATTAAATGGAGAAGAATTATCTCTAGGCATTAGAGAAAATCCTCAATACAAAGGATAAAGACTCAAATAGTTATTTAAAAAAAAAAGAGAGAATGATAGAAAGAAATCTTCCCCATGGGAAAAAAAGATATTTTGAAGAATATAAGAATATTAGAAAATATTTTAATTAGTGCTCCTAGAGAGATTTGAAAGATATTGCCTTAATAAAATGAGAGCAGTTTTACTTGAAAAGGAAGAAATACCAAACACAAACAAGAAAGTAAACTTGAATTTGAAATATATATATATATATATTATATTATCAGATATCTATATATGATCAAGTCAAGTAAATCCCTGGAAAATAGATCAGAAAGACCAAAACACAGACTACATGAAATAAAAGGTAAAAAGATAAAGATAACCTAGTGGGTTCAATGTCAGATGAATAAATATTCCAGAACAGCACTGAAAATTCCAGAATTATAGCTGAACTACTGAAATAGAAAGCTGGCTGGAGTGGAAGGATTAGGGAAAATTAATTGGATGCATCATATAAAATAAGAGAGAAATTGAAAATATAGTAGACTTTTGGGAGTATAAAAGCCCATTGAACTTAACTCCAGGAATTTTCTACATGAGTGGAAAAGTGGATGCAATATTAAATCCTGGGAGAAGAAAATATGATCCAGTACATTACTTGGCTTTTCAGTAATAACTTTTACATAGCCATAATAATACAAATGTGATTTATTGGTTTTTAACTTTTAGAAACCATCTATATACAAATCATGTAAGACTTCACTAAACTCTCAAAACATGTTAGGGCTTCTAGCTTCAACTAGGATATAGAAATTTGCAACACACCTGCCATGTTACTCCTGCTATAATAAATTGAGAAAATAGAAAAATGTAAAATTATCTATTTTTTAATAGTACTGGAGAATGGTGGACATAAAGAAGGCTAAAGGAACTACATCCCAAGGACAAGACATTTCTAAATAAACAGGAATCATCTGCCACTTTCCTCTCTGGATGGTCTGCAAAGTCTAGTGTAGGCAGGCTGAAAATCAGACCTGCCAAAGGCAGAGGCACCTTTCTGGAGTAAGGAGAAACAACAGATTTAATGACACTGTGGGCCAGCTGACATATTAGATGTATAGGATCCCTAAACACAAAGCTAATTCTCTCTGTTTGCTGATTTTTTTCCCACAGGACTTTGGTTGAGTGGTTGGGACACAGCATGGAGGGCAAGAGTTTGGTATGAAAAACAACAAGAGCTCTCTGTAGTCTCACAGTTCTTAGATCTTGCAAGAGGGAAGAGATTGTAATATATACAGGAAATATCTCACCCTGAAGATATTTGAAACAAGAGGTAAGCTGAAACTAACCAAAGCTGCAACCTAGCCCCACAGTAGTTCAACTACTTTGGATTGAAGTGATCATTTTCTTATACCAGTTGCCAAGTTGCTAATTTCCCATTTGGGGAACAATGTTTTCTTCAGTTTATAAGGTTCTCTTAAATATTATGTCTGGCATACAATAAACAAGAGATAGGCAAATAAGAAAGATAAAGTCAGTACTAATCGATAGAAAAAGCAGTCATAGAAATAGACTCAGATGCTGGAATTAGTAGATAGGAGCCCTAAAGTAGCTATCACAAATATGTTAGGAGGGTACATGAACAAGGACGAATAGATGGATAATTTAAACGGAGAAACCCAATTTGCCAAAGGGAATGAAATGGACATTTTAGAACTAGAAAATATAAAACCTGAAATTAAAAAATAGTTGAATGATTAAACTTCTGGGAAAATGGAGTAAGTGTGCTTTTTCATATTCTTCTCACCAATTACAGTTAAAAAACCTGGACATCACATAAAAAACAAATATAAGAGGATTCAGAAGTGTGGAGAAAAGAGGGCATACTAGCTAGAGATCTCAGGAACTGAAGAATAACACAGTGGTAAGTTTCTTGAGTTTTCTTTTTGCTTCCTATATCCTAGACTTGGACCCAAGGAAGCCAGCAGCCCAGAAATACCAATGGGTGTAGACAAAAAACCCCAACAAAGCGAGCTCTCTCTAGCCAAAGAAGCAGGAAAGTGGCAGCCTAGCAAGATAACCACACTCCTCTAGCCAAATAGCACAGAAAAAACTATGGCCCCAGCCCCATCCATGCCATCAAAGCTGAATGGGGAATGAGGCTGCAATGAGGCACCCAAACATCCCCTCTGGTGTGGTATCAGAGAAGGCAAAATAGGGAGCCTGGACTTTTGCCCCACTTAGCAGTAATGAGGTGCCCCCTCCTTGGGTAGTGTCAGAAGATTCCTAGTGGAAGAGTCAGGACTTTCACCATCATAAGGTGGTAATGAGGCAACAGGGGGAGCTGGACTTCTCACCCCCACCCAGCACTAACAAAAACCCCCCATCCCAAGGATGTCAACTGAGGTTCAGTATGGAACCTGGACCTCTAGGTTCACTGGGCAGTAACAAGGCAGTGCCAACCCCCACCTCCACTGGAGTGCTGTCAGAGAAAGCCAGCTAAAACAGAAGGTTATAATAAGGTCTAGAATCTCATAACATAATACAAAATTGTACTGGTTTCAATCAAAAGTCATTCATCATACCAAACACCAAACAAATCTCAAACTGAATGAAAAAGACAATCAACAGATGCCAGCAGTGAACTAACAGAGATGCTATAATTGTCTGACAAAGATTTTAAAGCAACCATGATAAAAAAAGGTTCAGTGAGCAATTATAAACATATTTGAAACAACAAAAATATGCAAAGCCTCAACAAAAAAAGTCCAACAAAGAAATAGAAGATAAAAATAAAAACCAAAAAAAAATTTTAGAACTGAAAAATACAACAATCAAAATAAAAAGCTCAGTTGGTGGGCTCAACAGTAGAATGAAGAGGGCAGAGGAAAGAATGAGAGAATAAAATATAGAACAATAGAAATCACCCAACTGAACAACAGAGAGAAAATACACTGGAAAAAAATTAACAGAGCTTCAAGGATCTGTGAGACCATAACAAAAGATCTAAATTTTGTGTCATTGAAGTCCTGGGAGGAGAAGAGAAAGAGAATGAGGCTAAAAAAAGTACTTCAAGAAATAATGGCTAAAAACTTTGCACGCTTAGCAGGAGACATAGACCTATAGATTCAAGCAGCTAAGTGAATCCCAAATAGGATGAACTCAAAGATATCCATGTCAAGACATATCATAAAATTCTAAAAACTAAAGACAAACGAAATACCTTGGAAGCAGCCAGAGAAAAATGATACCTTACCTATAAGGCAAAAACAATTTGAATAATAGTAGATTCCTCTCAGAAATCACAGAAGCCAGATGGAAGCAGCACAATATTTTTCAAATGCTGAAAAAAAAGAACTATCAATTCAGAATCTTACACCCATCAAATATGTTCTTTAGGAATGAAGGAGAAATCAACACATTCCCAGATTAAGGAAAACTAAGAAAATTTGTCACCAACAGATTTATCCTAAAAGAATGGCTAAATGAATTTCTTTAAAGAGAAAGGAAACAGTGAAAAAAGAAACTATAATATCAAGAAGGAAGAAAGAGCACTGTAAGCAAAAATATAGGTAAATACTTTAGGTTCTCCTTCTCTTCTTAAATTTTCTAAATTTTGCTTAATTGTTGAAGCAAACAATCATAACACTGTCTATGAGGGTATTATGCAAAGTGAAATAAGTCAGAAGGAGAAGGTCAAATACCATATGCTCTCACTCATTAAGTAGTAGATAATAACAACAACAAACAAACACATAGAGACAGAGATTGGATTGGTGGTTACCAGAGGGGAAGAGGGGAAGGAGGAGGGCGAAAAGGATAATTCAGCACATGTGTGTGGTGATGGGTTGTAATTAGCATTTGGGTGGTGAACATGATGTAATCTATACAGAAATAGAAGTATAATGATGTACACCTGAAATTGATACAATGTTATAAACCAATGTTACTGCAATAAACAAAAAATTTAAAAAATTAATAAATAAAAATAAAAAAACAATCATAACACTGTCTGATGTTGCTCTAAATGTATGTAGAGGAAATATTTCTGACAATTATATTATGAAGAGGGGAGGATAAAGGAATTGTGAAGGGAGGTAAGTTTTCCAGACTTCACTCAAACTGGTACAGTGAAGTCACCTATAGACTGTGATATGTTACGTAGATATAATGTAGAGCAACCACTAAGAAAGCTATAAAAAAGACACTCAGAAAACACTGCTGGTAAAAGAGAATCCTAAAAAAGAATAAGTAATCCTCAGGAAGGCAGGAACTACAGAGCTGATATGGTTTCACTGGGGAATTCTACCAAACATTTAAAAAAGAAATATTCCCACCCTTGAAAAATTCATTCTAAGAATAGATGCCAACATAAACCTAACACCAAACCACAATAAAGACATTACAAGAAAAGAAAATTACAGAACAATATCCTTCATGAACATAGTCACAAAATCCCCAAATATATTAGCCAGTCAATTTCAGTTTTGCATAAAATGGATAAATCAATCTGACCAAGTGAGGTTTTTCTATGATTGCAAGGTTAGATAAGCTTTCAAAAAAAAATGAGTAAGTATAATTCACCAAAAACAAAATTAAAAAATAGAATTATCTCACTTGGTGCAGGAAAAAGTAACATTCAATATCCATTTAAATAAAGCAGAATATTTTCAATATGAGTTTTAAAATATCTACCAAAAATCCTACAGTAAACAGTATATTTAACGATAAAATATTAAGAGCAATCTCCCCAAGGTCATAAACAGGGCAAATATTTCTGCTATCACCACTCTACTCACTATTATACTGGAGACCCTAGCCAGTGTTTTAAAGCAAGAAAATGAAATAAGATATACAAATATCAGAAGGAAGAAAGGAGAAGTGTCTTTATTTATAGATGACATGATTGTATACATAGAAAATCCAAAGAAATCTGCAACTAGAATTTAGCAAGGTCACAGGTACAAGATCAATATGCAGAAATCAATCATCCCTCTTTATGCTAGTAGCAAACAATTAGAAAATAAAATAAACAAATTCTACAGTAGCATAAAATTATACAATTCCTAAGAATAAATTGATCAAAAAGTATAAAATATCTTTACCGTGAGTTCTATAAAAATTGTTGAGAAAATTAATCTATAGTGTAGAAGCAACCTAGCTGGCTTTATCTGTAGAAACTGAAAAGCTGCTTCTGAAATTTACATGAAAATGCAAAAGAACTAGCAAAGCCAAAACAAGCAGACAAAAATCCAGAATCTTAGTATTACTAATTTTGACAACATAAAGGTAAAAAAATGGAAGTGACTAGGAAGAGGAAGAAGGAAATTCTCCTTTTTGAATCATACCAAGTGTTGTCTGAACACTGAACAAGACCGAAGAAGAAATAAACTCTACGTTACACTGTTTGAGGGTAAAGATGTGACCAGTGGAGAAACTAATAGTGATAAAATCTACATAGGTCAGTGGTAAATTAGGAAAGTAGAAAGTAGTATAAATGAACTAATTTCTCATCTATTATGAAAGCAACCCAAAAGACATGTCTAAAATTGAAAAAGAAAGGCGGCGGGGGGTGGGGGTGGAAAAAGAAGGAAAATCTCAAGTGATAAATGTTAAAAGGAATTGCTCTAGGCACCAAACTAGAAGTGAGGGGAGGTGAAGTAAGAAATTGCTGCTTTTTATTACATCATTTTAATTCTTTGTATATCTTACTTTGATAAAACCTTTTAAAAGTATTAATTGATAAATTAAAAAGTAAATTACTTAAATTTAAAATATGGCATCCAGGTGGAGAATGTGCATTAAGATGAGTTCTATCATGAAGTTCAAGTAGGCAACAGCCGGTTAAGTCATCTTAGGATATAGAGAGAAAGGGACTTTGATATTTAGGAACTGTTATATGGATCTTTATGATTTTTCATGTGTTACTTCTTTTTTTCAGGAGAATGACTATGTTGTTAATAAAAATGACATATATTTATTATAAAAAATCCAATAAAAAATTACAGAGAATAAAAGTAAAATACTTGTTCTAATTCTATCATTCTCAATTACAGTCATTATCCTTAGTTACCAGCTCTATGATCTATAGCTATAAGGTTGGAGGGATGAGTGGCCAGGCAGACAAATAAAGAGAAAAGCATTTCAAAAGGGTAACAAACATTACTACTATTTTAAACAAAATAATTAAATTTTATTTATTTGAGTTTAACAGAGAAATTTCATAACAAATAAGAGGAAAGATTGCTGAACTTTGATAAAATATTTCTTTGTCCCAAAAGATATTTCATAGTAGAGCCCTATAATTCTAAGAAATTGTAAAAAACATTACATCTGAGTTGCCATTTTTAACTGTTTCAACCTTAGTATCAATTATTCTCTATGAGAGATGAAGATATTAGCACTTTATACTTGCTTCTAGTTTCCATCTCCACCTCCCAAATTTTTTATTAGTATTATATTACAATATTTAATATCTATTAAATTGTATATTATGTTTTTTATTAAGCTCATATTTATCTTTATGTTGTAACCATAACTATTGCAGAAAATAAGCTTGGTTTTATTCAAATAGTTCCTGTTTCAGTTCTTTTACATTGGGTTCTCTATTCTGATGTGTTTATTTTGTCACAACTCTTGAGTTTTGAGTAGTTTTCATAAGAAGTGTTCATCAGATCTGTATGGAGAACATGGGAGTTCTAATTTTGTTTTTCTTTGTAGAAGAAACGCAGAAATATATTTGAGAATATTTTGGTTGCCATTTCGCTTGACTCATATCTTGTCTGGGTCTACTATTTTGGGCCACACATTGCCTTAGAATCTTATAAAAACTGTTCCTTTGTCTACTGACATTGAATGTGGCTTTGAAGAAGCCTGAAGGCAGCCTAAACTCTTTCCCGCTTAAATTTAATGTGTCATTTTAAACAGAATTACTGAAGACTGCTTCCTTTTCGGATTTCTATGACAATCAGAATTTGTCTCAGTGGATGGTGCTTTGTCAAGGATTTGTCTTTGCAAAGCAGGTCATTTCTGCTGTATTACTATCAGAGTTTTCTCTCCACCATCTACTCAGCCATTTACTTTTTTTTTCTTTCACCAAAATTAGACCATTTGCACGTAAAAACTTTTTGGAATACCATCCTTTATAGTACGAATCCCAAAAGAGGGGGCGGCGTACGGATTCTTCCTGTAGAAATAAATGTTAGCAGAGAATTGTGCAAATAGAGCATAATAATACATTACTTTTAGGGAACACCACAAATTTGGAAATAAACACATAAATCAGTGGCTACTTTCTTCTGTAGCAGCCTCTTAAAAGCACAGCGTCTGAGGAATTGTATCTGGGATATGCAGGAGCTTGTCTACTTTTGAGATATACTGCTGCCCTCTAACTATCATCTAGCAGTCGGGAGAATATCAACAGAGAATTAAGGCTAATCTGTTCAGATTTCTTAAGGAGAAAAAATACAAGTCTCTCACAACATACTGGGTGGTTTATTTAACCATTTATTTAAACCATTGAAATTAATGGGGCTGGCCTTTTGTTTAAGAAAACTTCTTCAATGTTTATGATTTAACATTCTATCCTACACTGACCAGGCATTTGCTGACATAAATTTAGTGCAAAATTGCCAGTTATTTTAATTTATGAATTGCTAGTACTAGCAGAATGTGTAGCACAGCTGTTGCTCAATATTAGAAGGACATTTTAACACAATTTTTCCACATGATTAAAGACTATTGTAGAAACAGAAGCTTAATACTCAGTTCCACACGCTATTTTGCATCCTTGTTGTTATGCTATAATATTTCAAAAAAGGTGATCTGAAGGTGCAAGATGTGTTTTGGTCCCTAACTTCCCTTTTTAAAAGCAATATTGCATTCTAAGATGTTGAGAACATTGTTTACCTTTATCTTTACGAAAGATTTGTTGTAGATTCAGGGCAACAACAAAAATATGTTACACACTTACTCCACTCCGGGAACTAGACTGGACACTGACATCATATATAACTCTCTCACCTTGGAACTCGTTAGTTTGGAAGAGGAATGCAGTTGATTTTTAAGTGAATTCATAAAATCACAGAAAATATTTAAACATTAAAGGTGAATCTAGTACAAGCCCCTTACTTTACAAAATAGAAGTACTTTTCTCCATACCATGGAAAGCCTAATGCAAGTTTTTAAAATAGGGCAAAAGCGGGGTTGGCCCTGTGGCGTAATGGTTAAGTCTGGTGCACTCCACTTCGGTGGCTTGGGTTTGCAGGTTCAGATCGCAGGTGTGGACCTACACCACTTGTCAAGCCATGCTGTGGTGGCAACCCACATACAAAATAGAGGAAGATTGCCACAGATATTAGCTCAGGGCTAATCTTCCTCAAGCCAAAAAAGAGGAAGATTGGCAACAGATGTTAGCTCAAAGCGAATCTTCCTCACCAAAAAAAAAAAAAAAAAAAATTAAAATTACAATAAGGCAAAAGCAATGACTTATTAAGTCCTTTCCTCAATAAATGGAAAACAAAGATTCATTGGGCTTGCAATAGGGTAGTAACCTAACTCCTTATCCCAATTTCTTTTTACTTTATGCTTAAGTTTCTACAACTGTAGCTTATAATAGCATTTATCAGAAGCATCATGCAACTGATGTTTTAGCAAGTAATCCCAATGTTGTTCCCTGTAGGACAGGCTAACAGCAACCACCGATTCTATGTAATGTATTATATCAGAAAGCTTGTCATCAACTTTTACAGTCTCATTAAGAGGCCAGATTTCAGCTTGGTTTCTTCATTTATTGGGATTTTCTTGGGAATGTCTATTCCAGTAATGAATCAAGGAAATGATTTCCCACTGCTCGGTTGTTTTATGTTAGTTTTTGTTTAAAAGAGAAAGATAGAGTGTACTTTCCAAGATTCTGAAAGGACTAAAATGTGGTAGTTTCCTCCAGGGCCTCAATTCTGTTCACTGCAGTTTGAGTGAAAAGAAGGGCCCTGGCTCTGCTATTGGGAAATACATATATCTATATGTGTGTATGTATGTGTATGCTTTGTTTGTTTGTTTGTTTCTACATGAAGTTTGCCTGTTGACCGGTCTCATTTCAACTGCAAGCTTTGTAAGGACTGAGAAGAGAATCTCCACTTTGCAAGACAATGAAGTGATGGCTAAAGATGATAAGCATTTGGAAAAACACCAAATTTGACAAGTTCTTAAAACCATGTTTTCCACAAGCTCTTTCACATGTTTAAGGATAAAGAAATTGTTTTGTTCAGATGCATCACTGTCCATAAAGCCTCTTGACTCCATTTCTAGGACAGTGAAAATTCTTCAAAAGGAGATATGAGCTACTGTCTATTCTAATCCCCTTCCTCCCACCTTTCAGTGTTGTACTCTCAAGATGATATTCTCAACTACAATATTAACTTGGAGGATATAGAAAGAGATAGTCATGAACATTCATCCATTCATTCTTTGTTCTTTCAACAGATATTTATTGAATGCCTACTATTCACCAGGTACATTCAATAAAAATGAGTTAAAATATATTCCCTGCACTCAAGTAGCTCATAGTCCAAGTCTCAACAGGATACAAGTAATTAACTGCAAGAAATAGGCACCAAGAGAATGTTTTTTAAAAGTACTCTTTATATTGATTCTATATGATCTTTACAGTATAAAGGCCCAAAATAGTGTAACTTTTGAACTAAGAAGAGGATCTGGGTAGTTGGTCATTTTTTCAAGTCCTCTAACATATTGGACAATTTATAGTTTTGGTATGTTCTGAATGAAGAATGAGGATGTACAGAAGTTAATTCAGCTTCCAGTACTGTCTAACTGCCTCACAGGTGAATAGGGCTTACACACTGGGAGGTGTCTATGGGAATGAAGTTCACCACAAAAGACTCTATGCAAATCCTCAATTACAAATTTGTTTTAAAAGTCAAGGAAAAAGCTACCTTGGTCAGCGCTGCCAGGTTGTGTGCCCTGGCAGAAACTCAGAAAACGGATTCAGCAACTTCATTAAGCCCTCACAGGAGAGCATGTCCAAACTAGGCAATTTCTGGGCAGTGAGATTTCCTTCCCTGTTGGGTTCTAACTCACATCAATGTCTCAGGCTACTTCAGTAGCAGAAGGATGAAAATTTGGTACTTTTGGCTCCCATTTAAGTGTTTTAGGCAGACAGCAAAGTGAGGTAGCTATTTTTTAAAAACCATTCCCAGAACACACAAGAGAGAAATTGTCATTTCTCAAAAGTCTAAAAGGAAGTCTGCTAACACTGAGTTTTTGAGAGAGAAAGAAACAAAATCAATGAGGAGAAAGAATTCTGAGACTACTGTCTGAGTGAAATGTTCTGATTAACACTAAAAACGTAATTCACTATACAGTAACATTTCAGACTGAAGGGTGATTTCATCGGAGAGGTTTCTAAAGCACGAAGTGAGTAAGGAAATCAATTTTTTTTAATTCTCTAAGTATGAAAAGAAATTTTAATCTGGAAGTTTATTATCTCTCTCGAATTTCACAACACAACAGCAGCAGACTCACACTTCAGATTGCTGAAATGCAGTTACGGTATCAGTGAAATTTCATCTCCTCCTCAAATTCCGCATGCGCACTTCAACACCATTAATTCAGACCAGCCCACGTTTGCATGTCGCTCCTTAATTTAGCAATTCCAGTGCTGGTCTTGGTTTTGTTTTGCTGTCAAGTATTCTACTATGGTGGCTTATTCACCGAAGTATTTCCATGTCACATTGCTCAGGACAAAGCTATTTTGTATGCGTAGCAACTCACTTCAGGACTTTACACTATTTTCTATTCTACAGTGGTTAATTTTTCATTTATGTATCACCTTACTGAAGAGAAGCCAACACAGTTAACAATACATTGTGCAACAATAAATATTTTACTGGGTATATAATCTCCACAATTTAAAAGTTTTATTTTCTGTCTGGGTATGTATAAAGCTAGAATTGTTAACATTTTGTGAATGCACATTTTTAATAATACGCTCTATAATCACTATCAAACAGATGACCTGCACTTTAATAAGCACCCCAGACACTGGCTGCCATTTCTGCTAAACTCAATAAACCCTAATAAAGGTATTTTATGGGCAGAAGGCTTATTTTTTTTAAGAAGATATATTACATAGATTTCATCAGCACATAAAAATGTTACTCTGGGAACACTCGATGATTCATCTATTTCTAAATTATAGCACGTTCTTGTCACTTTCACATGAGATCATTCTAATTTTTTAAAAACATATAATGGTTTGGTTTGGGTCATGTTTCACACTTTATTCCATTTGAATTAATGATGTTATTTACTTGGAACTTGATTGTATACTTGCCTCACATTCTATGAGGTAGTTCATAAGAGGCAGTCAACATAATAAAGAAGGAAAATGTTATTTACTCTCTTTCCCAATTCTCAGGAGCTTTGTGTAAATTCTACCCAATAAAATGTGTTTAGTTTGTTTCTGTATTCCTTGAAGGCTCAATATCTAGGAGCAGGCAGCAGGAGTGCTCAGAGTCACAGCCTTTGTAGGATTTTACTCTCGAGCACCCGCAGTGTTTGCCCTTGATCTGGGAAACAAATGTATTCTCAACTCTGGAACTCCTTGATCCAAGAAACAAAACTGTCTCCTGCCATGGAACTTCAGCTTCAGGAGTTCGGCATTTGCCTCCCTAGCCCCAGGAGAGGCCAATAATATCACATAGCAAGAACTCAAGTGAGTTGTGCACAACAAATATTTTCTCAGAGCAGCTATATGCATAAAATGAGAAGTACGTACCAAACAAAAATCCCTGTATTTCCAGAAATAAATAACTTGACATCTAGCAAATAAATCTAAACCTAGACATGAGCCTAGTGCAAGGCCAGAGTATCCACAATTTTGATGGGAGTGGCTGTGTCATCCAAGGGTTCAAAGGAAAAGAAGGACTGGTAACAGAGCAGCAAAGGCCTAGGAGACAATCCGGCTTCTCTTGGTGTCCGTTCCAAGCTAAGAGGTCCCTACCATACCTTTGCCATCAAGTGTGGAGTTGAGCAACAAGGCTAGCATGCCAGGCACCTCAGGCCATGGTTATTTAAGATGCCAATAAGCTTGGGGATCTGTGGTTGTCATGGCTCACGGGTTGAAGGAAGAAGACATTCCACATCCTCTGGCTTTGTCTCAGTTCTGGGTCCCTAACAGCATTTTAAGCCAGCATTTCAAATACCTATGAGCCATGTGCAGGTAGCTGTACTCCCAAGGCTGAAATTGACCAATACAAGGTTTACAATTAGCTTCTTAAAATGGGAGAAAGCCATGAGAATCAGCAAACCTGAATTGTGCTGGGCAATCCTCGGTAGGCCACTTGAAAAGTTTGGGTCTCATTTTCTACCTTAAATAACCTAGATGCAAATAAGAATACTCTGATCTTTAGGATTCAAATGAAATATGGTCAAATAGGGCTTTCTATGGTCTGAATGTTTGTGTCCTCCCAAGATTTATATGCTGAAATCTTAACGCTCAAGGTGCTGGCATGGGGAAGTGGTACCTTTGGGAGGTGATTAGGTCATGAAGGCAGAGCCCTCATGAATGGGATTAGTGCCCTTATAAAAGAGGCCCCAGAGAGCTAGCTCTCCCCTTCCACTATGTGAGGATACAACGAGAAGTTTGTGACGAGAAGTCTGTTACCTGAAAGAGGGCCCTATGACACCATGTTCCCACCCTGATCTTGGACTTCCCAGCCTCCAGAACCGTGAGAAATAAATTTCTGTTGCTTACAAGCTGCCCAGTCTATGGTATTTGTTATAGCAGTCCAAATGGACCATGACAGGGCTTTACTTAGCTTATGTTTCTATCACTTTTTCTTGAGACTTTGGGGAGGACAGAGTAGTTTACACTGTCCTTCGAACACTGCTTAACTGGTTGTCTGTAATTATCCACCACTCATCTGAGCTGTCACTGTTCTATACTGAACCAGACACAGAATTCAACCCTTTTGTCTTTTTATCCACAAAATAACCATAATTACAGTTGAACAGCAACAAAACAAAGGTAATTAAAGAAACAATTACCACGCCCCCAAAAAACCAAAACCAACAAATAAATGCAAAAACAAGTAACCACTCTAAGACCTTTTTGTGTAAAGTAGAATTTAGTGAATACTTTAAGAGAGAGAAAGGACTCAACATCTCAGCAACACACACCGCTTAAGACAGATTATCGGGTCTTCCTGTTCTTAAGAAACCCCTGAGCAGCCGTTTATGCCAATCTGAGCTCCAGGTCTCGGCAATGTTGCTCTCTCTTTCCTCAGTCCGCTTTGTCCCTCCCTGCTCAAGAGGCTAATTTTTTTTTTTTTTTTTTTCCTTATATACAGACCTATACATAACCTGAGCTCAGGGTTCTTTGGGATATCCAAAAACTTTATAATATTTTCTTCCTAACAACGGTCCATATGTTCCAAGTCTCACCATTTCTTCCCCTTCAACTGGGAAGAAAGAGATGTAATTATTTATTTCTACCATAACTTGATTTTAAATGCTCTTCCACTCTCTTTTCCTATCACGCGTAATATGAGAATCTGATATGGAATTATTTTTAAGGTTCTTCCCCATGCTAGGAGTCTCTGAAGAAGCTCGGCATTGCATAAGTTTGAAATACTTGAGAATGGGCCAAATCTTTATGCTTAAGGTAAAGAGACATTGACAGCTCCACGGGCTAATCGAAGAATGGTTGAGGGACGATGCAGACTTGAAGTGTGTGCGGCAACGCTCTGGGACGGGAGAAGGTCAAGAGGTCCTTTGTTTGCTTGTATTTAAGGTTTAGGAACAAAGTCCATGGTTGGTGGGACTGATCCTATGTATTTCTCCACTGATCAGTGAAAGATATTTTCCCTCAGTTGTGAAGATCAAATTAGGTGTGACGATGCAAAAAGAGTTGCCACTGGGTGACAATCCAAGAGGCCCTTCATACTATCGTTACTTTGCTGAATTTGTCATGATTAAGTGTATGATAATCAATTTTAGAGGTCTAGAGATGGAAACACTCAGATAGAATAACCCAATTCACAAAATGCTGAAGTATAACCCCAAGTACCAATTTGTGAATTCACAATGGAAATCATTCTGTGTCTAGATGCCATGTGGGTCTTTGCTCTTAGCTATAGAGCGTTGGTTTTGAAGGTTCACTCTCAGAGGCAACATTACTTTTCTTATTTGCAATTGCTTCAAGACCACCTTAACGTAGCCCACAATTTATAAAAGAAAAAAAAAAAAGATCAGAGAGATGTGATACAGTCAGATTTGAATTAGGCATGTGGACTCCAAATTTAGCTCCCTTTTCACTATGCCAAACTGTAAGTTTTTTTTATACTGCAAAAGTTTGAACACAGCAAATAAATATAAAATTCTTGCACTCTATAAGTCTATTGTAACATTCTATTAAGAATATGTTCTTAAAATTATTTTGTTCTTTCTGTGAAATAGAGACGAAATGCCTAAAAATAGTTTTAACTATAATAAAATTTAAATACCACTCTTTCATATTTTTTCTTTAGAATACACTTTTTGAAGTAACTAACTTTGACATTGTAACGCTTGCACTTTGAAATTACATTAGCATTTGGTTCCATAAAGTATTCATTCAGTTCAACATCAATAAAACCATTGGAACTGAGTATTGTAAATAAGCATGATAGTTGAAGACAATCTGATATATAACAGATCATTCCTTAATATAATACAAACTTTAAAAATTTAGGATTTGACCATTAACAGCACCACATATGACTATCGAGGAAAGCAAGGGTTTATTTTATGTCCCCAGGTTTACCTTCTCAATTTTGCCTAACTTTTTCTTACATAAATTGCTAAGTTTATTTTCTCCCTTTTTTAAATACCTCAAGGCATAGCACTTTCTGAAATTTTGTGATGAGACGCTTCCACAGGCTAGTAGATTTCACTGTCAGGATTTATTTTCATGAAACGTAGGCTGATTTTTTTTTTTTTTAATTTCACCCTGTTACTCACAGTCATATCATCTTATAGCTTGCTAAATAATTTCTTTTCTGCTTTGGTGTTTACACCATCAGATATCAGTAGGAGTTATCCTGTCCTTCAGTAGTCTTTGCCTCACCAAGACGTGCATATTTAATTCTGTTAACTCTCCTCATAAATCAATCACCTCAGATTTCCTTCATTGTGTTTCACGTCCTTTAGCACCTTTCAATGTGTCTATATCATCCTGGTAATAGGGCACCCAGAATGAACCACTATTTTAATGTGTCTTAGGTTGGATATAGAGAGAATCATTTATTTTTGTCCTTAAATGATACACTTTCATTTTATGTAAAATAGATGAGTTCCTGGTAAATTGTGTATAAATCCAGTAGTTGTACGTTAAATGATATTTTAAATGCAGCTGTTCTATAAAGAACTTTTTTTTGTAAAGCTGAACAAAATTTGCTTTATATGTGGAGGAAAGTGGATTGAAAACCCCCTTTATTTAAGTATTTTGAAAACCAGATGTTGTCAAGATCATTGGAAAACATCCATGAGTCATTACAATATCTAACATTTGTAGAGTTTTCAAAGCATTTTTACATACTTTACCTCATTTTCCCTTCTCAGCCCTATATGAGATATGTAATACCATTTCCATTTTATGAACAAGAAAACCAAATCTCAGAGAGTTTCACAGACTTGCTCTGAATCACACAGAGGGCAATGGCAGAACCAGATCTTACCACAGTCTATTGCTTCCAAATTTAGCAATTTTTAAAATAGGAAACCTGGTGTAAGAGATTGATGACTGAATTTGGGATAATGCAGAACTGTTTGGAGTCTTGGTCCTTCCATTGACTCTGACTACCACAAATAAATTGAATAACCTTCGTCAAACTGAATTTTCTCATTTGAAAATGGACAGGATATTCTATATTTCCAAGGAAAGATCTGAGTGTTAGCTAGCCAATGAAAGATTTAACTAACTAGGTAGAAGCACAATCACTGACTCTTCCTCTCCTGTTTCCATTGCCCACTACAATGAACACATAAATTTACATTTTCTGAAACTTAGTCATAGCTGTCTTCTAAGGTCTTGATATGGTCTAATAGAGAGGTTTTTGCAACATAATATACGTCTCCAATGTCCCATGAGCTATTACCAGGTGTTTCTTAAAAGGAGACATAATTACAAGCAACGTATTTATTATTGCCTATCGAATCATCTGATGTTTTTGAAATTTAAAGAATAATAACAAAAATATCAGCTAAATTTTACTCAGCAAAAACCACTAGTAGTCCAAAACAGTGTTTATTACACCAAGAGACAGTTATGCAAAACTTTCCTGGGGTAATTCAGGCATGAATATTAAGTAGTTCTCCCACTTTGCAGAAGGAAGGGAGAGCCCACATCCATTCTAGATGGTACTGTGGTACATTGCCATGGGACGTGAAGCCTCCCAGGGTCCTCCAAAATGAGATATATGGAAATACTGATTAGGGGATGCCCCTTCAATACAACTCAAGAAACCTTAAACTCATAGCACTACCTGTATTTTCCTCGGGATATGGTTGCCCATATTGAGGTGTTATGAATTCAGAATATACAGAACAGTATAGATCAGAGACATTTAGTCTTATTAACAGAACAAGAACATTTTACAGAAAATGTTGAACTTTATCTGAGTCTTGTAATTCTAGAAAATAGCTATGGTTAAAGAAATCTCCCCTCCCTTTGTGTTCTAGGAAACAGCTTACTGCAAAGAACCACTCTTTCTCATGTGACTTAGATAAGTGGTATGGACAATCCCCTTGTTTTCCTAGCAAAGCCAGACATAGACCCTCCAAATTTCCATTCTTTGCCTCATAAATGACTAGCTGAACTTTTTGTTCCCACTGAACAATCAGAACAAAATTCTTGTTAACCTGATCTAACCAAACTTCTGTGGTTAAGCTTCTCTCTTTCTCACTGGACCTTGAACTGTGACACACTCTCAGCATGAGCCAGCCTCAGAATGAGGAACAGCTTCTTTTAATGACCCCTCCCCAAAACTAACCACAAAAAGCAACAGTCCCTGATCAACTGTCCAATTCAGGTTCTTTCTAGTCTTGTTTACTCCTCCCTGTGAAAGAAAAGCCCTTTTCTGCCTGACCCTCAAGACACTTGCCAATCTTGTGGTCTGAGTGTTCTCACTATTACGATTGTCTTGTCAAATCATCTATCCATCTATAAGTGAGGATTTGCCTTTGTTTGACAATACATTGAATAAAACAGATAAAATTTTATGAGACTCTTGTCAGACTTGAGCTTTATTTAATGAGATAGTTAACATATATTTTATCAAATTATATTAAGAAATATTTATTCCAATTACAGTTAATTCTCACTGTTCACAAGAAATGAACTTATTTAAAACTTATGATGAAAAATTTTAGATGTCAGCTTAACGTGTGCAAGAGGGTACACAGTTTTTCAAAAATTATTGTAGGAGCTACATGAGCAAAAGAATTTGAGGACCTCTTCTCTAACAAATGGAATCTAGGGAAGTAAATCGCTGAGAAGACACGGTTCTATTTCAGGTTTGCTCCCTAAAGCCCTTTGATTTAGGACTTCTCCCTCTGAGAAGTGAGAAGAATATTTGTATTCACACTTTTTGAATAGATGTCTTAAAATGGGTTATTTGAATTTCCGTTCTGGGTGAGGGGGTAGTGTGTGTAGGTGGGGGGAACCTTGCATGCTGGTGAGGTTGAAGTTCTGGGAGCTAGCACTGGGCCCGGGCAGTGGGCAGGACAGTTCAATAGCTTCAGAACATGGAGGAAAGGAGAACTCAAAACAGAGACCTGCACTAAGGTGGTCTGGGGAAGCCTAGGGCAGCCTAAAGAGGACAGGATGTGCAATCCCAGGGGAACATGCAAACCAGAGATATTGACAAAGCCAGCAGAGAGGGTTTGGTCAGCAGGAAGGGCCAGGTTTTGGTGGGAACGTGGGGTATTGTCCAAGGACAGGGAGGGATTTATTAAGAGCCTTGAGCTGACTAGGATGTGCCTGAGACCAAAGGGTAGAGTAAAACGTTTAGAAATTGACTTTACATATCAGCTCATACATCTTAATGATTCTTCTTGCTTATCCAAGCCCTGCAGCTTCATTTTACTAGGCATAAATTCAAAAAGCTTGCTATTACCACTTTCGATGGTTTTTGTTTCAGTTTTGTTTCCCAATTAAATTACCTCCCCAAACATGTTGCAGCATATTAGCTTGCAATGTATTTAGTTAATATTGATTACCTTCTTACTTCTCTCTAAATTTTACTTTTGCTAAAATACTGGTATCCTTAGAAGGTCTCTCTTGTATCAGTCAGAGTCAGGAGATGCTGGTGAAAGACTGCCTACAGAGGTGTGGGCAGGGTGAGGGAATAAATAAGGAATGTTGAGGTGCCATGAGACTAGCAGTAGCAGGAAGCTGTTGGAGGGGACAGGGGTTGCAGAGAGCACGACCAACACCCAGTGACTGCAAAGACATGGAGGAAAGGCTGTGGGACTGGAGCATAGGATCCAGGAGCTGTGAGGGGCAGAGGATCTACCAGAGAGGCAGCCCCAAACAGGTGGGGGCAGTGACAAGGAAACATCTGGTCTCTCTCTCCTTCCACTTGTTGACTTCCTACTGGTGCCTCCCACTGGCCCCACACACTGGAAGCCAGCAGGCTATGGAGCTCAGGGGAAGCAGTTCACAAGAGGCTGACCTCCTAGTCACACAACAGGTGAGAAGAGTGGAGAATGTTGGGGAGGCAGACAAAGGGAGCCTAACCATCATGGTACTTCTTAAGGTTGGATGCCTCATATATTTTATTAACTTATTTATATATATACATAAGTGTATTGGGAAATTGCAAGAATTCTCATTTAAAAGTCCCTCCTTGGGGCTGGCCTGGCGGCATAGTGGTTAAGTTCACACACTCTGTTTCCATAGCCCGGCCCGGGGTTAGCAGGTTCGGTTCCCAGGCACGGACCTATGCACTGCTCATCAAGCCATGCTGTGGTGGCATTTCACATGCAAAATAGAGGAATACTGGCACGGATGTTAGCTTAGGGACAATCATCCTCAAGCAAAAAGAGGAAGATTGGCAATGGATGTTAGCTCAGGGCCAATCTCTCTCACCAAAAATGTCCCTTTTTCACTGAATGTGATTTGAACATTCTCCTCATCGCATTTCCCTTTTACGTAGTAGGGTTTTGTGTATACCAATTTTTATTAATTTGGTGAGACATAATGCTGAATATAAATAATAACTATGACAAAATATCAAAATTTTTATTACAATAAACATAGAAATTGATTTGGTAGACCTACTCATCTACTAATCTTTTAACTTTATTAAATAATCAAAAATTCTGGCATTGATTTGTTCTTTAAAAATTGTATTTATTACTTCTGATTGAATTAACTTATTGATATTTCAATTTTTAAAAAAATGATAAATTTCCAGAATTGATTTTGTTTACTTGCAAGAAATTAAGCACTGGCTTTTCTGCTTCCTATCTTCCCTTTAATTTCTCTATTCTACATCTTTTCAGAAACAGTTTTTGTTGTTTAAGATGATAATAGTCAAATTTCTACAGATATTTAGATTTGTAAGCACGTCTTTTGTTAAAATATTTTAATAAATATTTTTTCATATTCATTATCTTCAAATAATGCTGATCCATTACAGAAAAACTTGAAACATGAGTTTAATATCTCACTATGTATTTAATCAACAACTACCTATTGAGCATCTGTGCTGTAAAAGATATTAACGGCTAACATTTACCAAGTGTTTCACATGTGCTAGCGTATTAAAGGGACTATTTCACTTGACCCTTACAACAACTCTATAAAGCCGGTTTCATTACTGCCACAGTTTTTCATGAGAAACTGAGGTACAGAGCAGTTAAATGACTTACCCAGGGTCCCAAAGCTAGTGAGCTATAGTTGGTATTTTAACTCAAAGAGTTAAGTCCAAAGGTCATGTTTTTAATCATTATCTACCTGATATGGTTTACAAAGACTAGTAAAGCATAGCTCTGCTCTCAATGAGTTTACAGACTATGGGCACAGATTGGGGATCGACAATCTATAGCTCATGGGCCAAATAAGACTTGCTACCTGGTTTCGTAAATAAGGTTTTATTCGAACTCAGCCATACTCACTTGTTTATATATCGTCTATGGTTGCTTTTGTGCTACAAAGACCGAGTTGAGTAGTTATGACAAAGACTGCGTATCTGCAAAATATTAAAATATTTACTGTCTGGCCCTTTACAGAAAAGTTTGCCAACCCCTAGCATAGATGTCTATAAAATTAACCACAATGAAGGTAGTATATGCTCAGCATTATTAAAAAAAATGCAGTTGGACTACACTAAGCAAGTGCATTAATTGTAGCTTAAAAATATGAGGAATGGAAAGTTTTTAGGAAGATGACATTATGACTTGATCATTGAAAAGTGAGTAGAACCCTAAGCCAGTGCCCAGGAGAGAAGACCAGGGACCATGAATCGCTTTCTCTTCTTAAGAAGGTTAAGGCAGTTCTTTTTTCACTCCCTCTCCATCACTACCCTTGCCAGACCGACAGTCCCAAAGTATTTCCAGCCCTCTCTCTCAACGACCAAGAAATTCTACCAATACATCTCGTTGTCCTCAACAAAGTGTTACAGAGATGGGCAGGCAAATGGGGCTCTTCTCCCTCTACTGAAGATCCCAATACTACTAACACGGAGGCAGGAAAACCCTCCTGTTCCCAAGGTTATGCCTTTGTCTCATTCTCCATAGCTCATTATACTTCTAGGACATGCACATCCTCTGCTTCTGACTATGCTGCAGAATGGTACCCTGCTTGTGACTGACTTTCAAAATGATCTTCCCTCCGTTCGAGAGAATTAGTGACAGTCCAATTATTTTTGGTTGACTGAGAAGTCCTTTGTAAACTCAGATTGTTTCTTAAGGAATATTTCTTTTTGGAAAATTTTCAAACATTTATGAACATACAATGCAAGATGAAGTGGGCAGAGGGCACACTCAGAAAAGTCATTACCAGAGTCACTCCTACTGAGTAATATGAAAGCCTAACAGGTCAAATGTCAGAACAAGAAGGAAACAAAGTGGGAGACCATGGAGATCAGGAAAGGGATAAATCTCTCTAGCCACCGTAAGATCTCACTGGGAGTTCTCACCTGCTCAGAGTGAGTACTTGACTTCTGCAACTTTGACCTCTTCCATTTGTTTTTCTACCTATGTATTTCCAGTTCATCAGAGATTACTAAGTATGCAACATAGGCTTGATTTCCTAAAAGGAGTTATTACTTTCACTTTAAACCAGAGCTATGTGAAAATCAAGAGGAAATACTTTATTGAGCAGGGATGAGAGTCAACAGGAGCTAGAAGGTGAAGGACAAAGCTGAATTGTCAGTAGGAGGGGCACTTTGGCTCTAAGTCGAATCAAATCCTACTTCTCTGGAAACAAAGGAAAGGTTGGCAGAAAGGTAGTTTCAATTAGAGATAAAGCATAGAAAAGTGTGGTATATACTTGGATTCCTGCTATGACACAAAAGATTTGGGGAATTAGAACACATTTTCTTGACTCATGTATACTCATTCCATAAATCAAGTAACTGGCACTATGGAAGTGTAAATGTAATCGTAATTCTCAAATTTATTACTTGTTAGTTCTTGCTATAGGCCTAGTTTTGATCCTTAGCCATTAATTATATACAAGTCAATGAAAGATGATTTTTATTATAGGCATCAGAGTTTAAATCAAAGAAGAGTAAAAGAGAAAGGACCACATACCTGCTAAGTGGGTCTGAGAATATAAGAAAAAATTCTAGACCTTGAAGTGAAGGACCCAGGCTTTCTCCTTTGACTTCCAGTGTAACCTCTCATAAAGCAGCGGAGAGTGAAATAGGTTGGCTTCCTTCAGTTGTCTTTCTGTCCCGTCTCCAGTTTTCTCTACCACCTTCTAAGCTAATTCTGAAAGAGCTGAGAAGAGAGAGAAAGCAGAAGCCTTGATCATCCCCAAATGTGGGAGCCCAAATTTGTATTTCCATTTATAACTGCTGTGTTTTGCTGGAAACTTCTATAAAGTTATGCTTAAAGGCAAATGCTTCCCTATAATTTTATTCCCTATACCCGTGGAGACTCTTAGTTGTCTGCCAAATTTTATACCCTCCATCTTCTATGGCAGTAGACCTCTAGCTGGGCATTTGGCTGCCCAAGGAGGGATTGCATTTCCCAGCCCGCCCTTGTCTGTAGGGGTGACCAGGAGACTAAGCTTCTGCCAATGGAATGCGAGCACAATTGATGTGAAAACGCTTTTTGCCTCACTTCTCTCTCGGGCCCTAGGCTTCAACTCTGCCATTCCAGCTAGCTCCAGTGATGACTAGAGCAAACATGGCAGCCATGCACTGAAGATGGTGAAGATGCTGTCAGCCTGAGTTCATGAAATGTCCGCATAGCCACCCTCTAACGTAGAGCACTCACCTCAGCCTGTTAGAGGAGAGAGAACAAGCAACTTTACTCTTGAGCCACCTTTTTTTAGGTCTTGTGGAAGCAGCTTAACCTTTTACCCTAATTTATGCTATGCCCGTTCACATTTAAAGAAGATACAGTAAAACTCTTTTTTTATAATATATATTAGAAATATATATTTAAAATATATATAAAGGTAATTTTTTCTCTTAACTTAAACTTGCTATCAATTATTATTGAGTGAAACAGACACCTTCAGAATGGTAGAAAAGAAAATAAATTATCTGTCTTCCTCCTGGAACTTAGCTTCTTTTTCAGCCTTTCCAAAGCCTAAATCCTACACTTAGCTTTTAATAATGATTTTTATCTATCATTATTCAAATTTTTCCCAAGCTTAATGTAGACTGAAAACTTCCATGGCTCTCTCTTTAGGTCTTCTGTGTGAGGATCCATGTGAATAACCATAGTTTCCTGTGGCCTTGATTCCTACCTAACCCATCTGTAGTCCTCAGAAGTTCCCAATCTCTGTCCCCAGAAGTCTCCAACTATCATTCACCTTGCCGAAGTGAACTTCCTCTATTCCCCTTATTAAAATCTTAACAACAGTAGAAATAGCTTGGGTTTTTACAAAAGTTTTAAAAAATGAAAACAATTTTACCAAAGTGTTTTATTTTCATAGTTGAACTGGATTACAGAAATAACAAAGATTGCAACTTTTCTCAGCAGCATTGGTATAGTAAATAACCACAGAAAACCATTCTCTTTATTTGTTTGTCTTCAACGATAAACTACCTGAAGTCAGGACTGCGTCTGTCTTGTTCACCATTTATTCCCAAGCACCTAGCACAGACACTGGCCTTTGTAGATCCTCACTAAATGTTTATTAAATGAATAAATAAATGCTAATATTTTACTCCATAACAAGACTAAGTAGCCATTTTTATTAATGCTCAGTCCTTGAGAAGGTGTACAGTTTATGCATCTTTGTCCCGGCAACAGGTAATAGGCATATGACAATGGATATGATAAGAATGTAGAGTGAGCTTTGGACTGTTTATACATGAATGCTCATGACTGATTACTACTTCCAAAGGTTGCTACCTGAGACATAGTGAGAATGACAGGTGAGAATCCAATCAACACTTCCTGGATTTTTTTAGGTATTCGTTATGGTACTTGGGCTTCCTTAGTGTCTGTTAGCTGGCTTGATGAATTCAACTCAATCTCCAGGCTTAGTGTAGGTGGCTAGCAGACCTAAAGAAAGTTCACAGATAGGATCAGTGTCTCTTCAAAGTCATTGCTTCTTTTTCCTCTTTCCAAGCACTGCCAAAATGTGGCCCAGAGATTCGACACGACATTGTGTTCCACGGGGAAATTGATTATGATGAAACTGGTTAGTAAACTCTATATTAACTTGTATCAGAATAACAGTGGCTCCACTGAATTTAGCTCCTTTAAAAATAATAAAATAAATAAAGACTATCTCAAATTGTTTCTGCCTAGTTATGACCTGTATTTTGCATTTTGCTTTCTCTCTCTACCTTTCCATTGGCTCTCAGAGAAAGAGTGAACTTAAAGGTCTATAACATGAAAATAAAAATAAAAATGAGCTGAGATAAAGGACTCCCCATAAAGCAGGGACCAGGCTAGGGCACTGACTGGCAGACAGACTGCATTGCCAATGGCCAGTTCCTAGTTTGGGCTGTGGACTCGGGTTTTTCCATTTATTCTCTGTAGCTCCACTGCTGCCTGCCATCAACCAGACACACAACTGTATTTGTAGTGTGTGATTCATCTCCACTCACCATCTTGAATCTTTCTGCTACAACACCACATCCAAGGCAAAGGACTGTTAATTAAGAAAGCCCAGCAACCTCAAACCCAATTAAGATAGCAAACTAATGGAGAAGCAAGTGGGACTAGCTGGAAATCAAAACTTATGGATCCTGAAGCCTGTGTTGAAACAGTTCTGTCAGGAGGGAGCAAGCTAAAGGAGGGGTCTCCTCTAGCTCATTTCTAGAAGGCAAATATCAGAGTGGCTCAGCAGTCTTGTAGTTCAAAAGCTCTTTACCCTTCTCCTTCCCAAATTTATATTGGCGTCAAATTTGCTCTAACACTGGGGATATCACATCCTACCTAAATGGGATTATCCATAAAAGCGTTAAAATAGTGCAGGTCACATAGCAAATCATCAGTAAATGTTAGCTACTATCATTAGTATTGCTATTAATTTTAGCCAGGTTTTCGCCCTTACGTACGGACAGGAACCAATTTTGGGCTGAGATCTAAACACCAATTGTGACCAATCGTCAAACACAAAATATTACAATAGCCTGTGTACATGACAATCTTTAAAAGAAGTTGAGTCTAATAAATTTCTTTTATGTCTGTTGTCTTATTTCCAGCACACAGGCTAATTTCTCTGTGGCTAACTTGGGAGAAAATTATAATTGGAAAAACAAGAATTGCATGTTTCTACTTAATAATAAAGTGTATGTTCTCAAAACCTTGGTGGTATTCAGATACGTTTAGAGATTTTCTTCTTTCGTTTACATTTTCTTAGAATCTGTCTTCATAAAATCAGATAATTCAGAAACTATATGTGGGAGGAAAAGAAAGAAGAAAGAAAAATAACTTTGTGTATACAAGTAGACACTCAACTCATTAGCAAGTAATATCCAGAAAAGACAGTTACCATATGGACTGTCGTTACTGAAAAACTTCTTGCTTCCATCAAGGGGAGGGGCTGCTAAGAGGCTCAGGGATGGTTGTTAAAAGGAAACCTCATGCTTATTGCTTCTCTCCTGAGCAAGTTTTTTTTCCCCCTGGCTGGCAGAGGCTGTTGCCTTTAAGGCTTCATTTTCTTTGTGAACCTTTTTGAATGTTAATGTCTTTGCGACTCATTAACCTGGGGTAGTTGTTTTGCACTTTGAGCACCAAGACATCTCATCAGGATGAACTGGGGCAAGGCAGCCTCCAGAAACGCACCTGGGTCTCTGGGCAGTCATCTGCAGGCGATTGCCTCCAGGTGTTTGCCAGTGGGAACCCATTGAAAGTCAATGCAATTTGGAGCAATTTCTCCGGCAGTGGAAATTAACCTGCAGGAATCTGCCCTCAACAGGTGTATTTTAGGGCAGTCATACCAGCGTCCTGCACCGCGGAGACAGGAACTTGACTACCAGGTGTAGTGCGGGAGGCTGGATAATTGGAGGAGGCAGGAAATCAGTGCAGAGAAGATGGCCAAATTGCAGGTCGGTATGGGTTGGTATAATTATTGGTTAACCCTCTCCTGCCTGTTAACTAAAAACTATTTGTGTGCTCGAGGAGCCAGGAAATCTTCACTGAAGGGAAAAGAATTACCACTCACTGCTCAAGCAGACTGAATTTTTTGATAACTAAGGTTTTCTGCAAATTCTCTTTGGTTTAGTATCTGATACTCCGAATGTGATTGCTAGGAACCCACAGATCTTCAGAAAGGCACAAGGAGAAATGAATTTTAAGTGCCTGAAAGCCTCCTTCCTCAGAAACAAATACGATTTTACCCAGCGTGTTTGGCCCTTTCCACTTCTTTTAAAAAGACACACAGGGAGGAATATACAGATTGAAGAAAGGGCATGTATGCTCTGTACGTTCGTTTCTTCTGGATTTATATTTCTACCTAAATTCTTCCTCCTTATGGTCTCAATTTTGACTCCTTGATTCTCTTTTCTTAGGTTTGTGAATGTCTACTGTTCTTTCCAAGTAACTTAATTGGCTTAAATAATTTTGAAATTACACAAATGCAAAGTCCTTGATTTCTAGCCACAGCATAAATTTTCACCCAAATCTTAATATCGATACAATATCCATGACATACACCAACGGATTTATGTTATAAAGGCTTTTAGTTTTCTGATAGAACATTTATAACTCTTAAGAATAAAGGAGAAATGTATATTTATTGTTGCCAAAGTACTGTCCTGGCATAATTAATGATTATTGTGAAAGTAAGTGATTTTATTACAAAACCATTATTTGGCATTTTCAAAGAATCAAATAGAGAATAGATTGATGGTTCTTATGAATACCAACAAAATCACAGATAACTTTAGGAGGAACATATCTCTTTTTGAGGCAACACATGTTTATAAAATTTAAATAATAAAAGGCAGAATAATTGAGATTAGAATAAATCATAATTTTAATCTTTCTAAAATTGTTTGACATAGTGGTATTTATAACACTAAACAAAATTATACATAAATATTGTATTTAGTATTTAGCTATCTAATTCTATTTATACCAAGATTTCTTTCAAGAAAAATCCCCATTTGGAATGTTTCATGATTTTTGAGGATGAATTGAAAATGGATGTCAACTTTGCCACCTCAAAATTTTCATGAGGAGGAAAATTTCCCGAGTCATTTCAACAGTACCCAGAATAAATATTTGATCCAAACAAAATGAAGAAAATGACATGAAGGAAATAATAAAATACTCCACACATTTTGTTCTCACTAATCAAACTTCAAAGCAACAGAGACTGTGAGACAACTTTAAGACAATTACTTATAATTTTGAGTCTCTGGAGGTTAAATGTGGTGTTTGAATTTTGGCAAATTGAGTGTTCCTTCCAGTGGTTCTTACAGTGTGGTCCCCAAACCAGCAGCTCAGCGTCATCTGTGGGTATGGGGCCCGCAGGAGCCCTCCAACGATCCAGGGTTATAATAAAGCATGAGAATCATTGCTTTAGACTGCTATTTTCAGTAGCTGAAAAGGAAGAATTTTTGAAAGTTACCCAAGCTGTAAATCTGAGGCACAACGTTTCTTCTAGAAAAGAAATTACTGAAAAACATGTTTCTGAATCTCTTTCTTCTGTACTCAAAAAGGTTATTAGTATTAGTAAATGTGCCCATCAAAAGCAAGCATATTTTAGTGTCACAAATGTGCAGTGTATTAATGGTGAGTGCAATTTAGCAGCTGATAGTTCTTAAAATTTACTCTTCTTGCACAATAATTTCAAATCTTTTAAATTTGGCTATCAAAGTTTTTAATAATAAAATTGTAGTCATTTAAAAATTTTGATATAATTTTAAATTTATTCTTTTCTTCCCTGACTTATCTTCATGATGGTGATATTTACTTTCAGTTGACTATTGGTTTTAACAACCAACCATTCTCTGTTGGACCAAAAGGCATATTTGGTCATTTGTAGTGTGAAATTATAGTACCCTCAAAAATCTAATCAGGAAGATATTCTTTTGCTTTTTTTCATTCATTTATGTAGACCCCTTTGTCTAACTTGCCTTCTTACTTGTTTCCTTCATAGCACATTTTGCAAATTTAAAACTATTTTATTGATTTTCTTAATGAATTGTTTCTCTCTCCTACTTAACTGTCAACCCCATAAGGCCGACATGTTTGATGTTTTATCCCTAATGTCTAGAACAGTGCCTGGTTCAAAGTCAGCCCTCAATATTTGTTGAATGAATGAACACATACATGAATGTATCAATATACTCTATAATTAGAATGTACTAGCGCTTCGTATATGAATCAAATGCCAAAGTATATGGTAAGTGCTCAAGAAATGCTCTTTAGTAACAATTAGTTTCTAGTTCCTCAAAACGTCAAATAAGGGGTTAAACTAGCTCTAAAATTTACAGATGGAAGGATTCTCACATGAAGTTCTCCAGGCCTGCATTCTTCTGTGGACTATGTGAACATTGATAATGGCATTTAATATATGATTGCTCTATTTCTTACTCCAACTGCCATCTCTTTCATTATCTTGAAGTGAGACACACCCCACTTCCCTCAAAAAAACTTTGTTTATATCCCTTCTGAGCAAATATATAATATAGCCTTGTAACATAGCTGAGTCTGGTGACCAACCATTTTGCTCCCCCTTAAATTATAAGTTCCTTGAGGGCAAAATAAGTAAGATTCTATCTTTCTTATATTTGCATCCTCTGATGTCTGGTATATCATCATGTTGTATACACAACAGGGAAGAATTAAAGCTGGCAGCTTCAAGAATCCACACCAAGCTGTACTTCATCTCCTACCTTTAACTCCATTGTTGTTGGTTCTGGTGAGCAGAGTGAATCATACAGCAAAGACATCCAGGCCTATGAGGAACTGATATTCTGACACCTAGGAGAGACATGGATGGTGATGAGCCTTCAGCATCCTCAGACATAAAAGGAATCCATGAAGTCTGAGTCAGTGAACTAATAAGTGAGCCTCTTCTGAGATCAGGGAAAAGTCTGATTAAAGCTGCTAGCTCTATCTTTCAAAAATATCCACAGCCAGCAGAAGTATAAAACTAGAAGCTTGCTAAGCATCAGGAAAAGATAACGAAGAGTGGTGTACAATCTGAAGTCCCCCTTGGTATGTTCTTCTTCATAATTTGCTGTGAGGGCATGAGGAGGTGGGGCTTCTAGTCTGTACTCTGACACTCATTATCTGTGAGATTTTACTTGATATGGTTTACACTCACAAAGTGAAGGTCTTTATATATCATATTCCCAATGTCCTCGTTTGACTTTCTTAGGGCCCAGATTTTGAAAAGTTTACTTTCTTTTATTCATTTCACAAACTTTTTTCGACCTTTATGACAGATATCATAATCTAGTTCAGTGGTTAAGAGCATGTGCTCTGGTGTCAGGTTGCACAGGTTCAAATCTCAACTCCACCCTTATTAATTATGTGAACTTGAGCAATTTAATTCCTATACTTTAGGGTCCTGACCTGTAAACTGGGCTTAATAAAAGCCTTGAGGGTTAATGTGAGGATTAAAAAGTTAGATCATCAAAAGTACATAAAATAGTGTCTGGAAGGTAGTAAGAGACCATTAAACATCAGCTATCGTTACATATCTGGAGAAACTCCTGAAATGTGTGCCCTATGGCTTGAAATCAGGACAGAAACAAGACACAGCACAACACCTGTCCTGACAGTGCCAGCTCACAGATTAATGGCTCAGATTAGAAAGCTCACACTTACACTTAGGGTGATGGTGCTACACACGGGGTCTCAAAGGAACCCAAAGAGGGGGCACCAGATTCTACCTTATAAAGGTCAACCGTGTTTTCCAAGAGGAGCAGCCACTTGACTCTTGAAGGACACAGTGATGTGATCCTGGCGTGAGGGAGGAAGGTAATTACCGACACAGAAACTGACTGCAATGAAGGAGGCCTAGAGGTTTTGTAAATTGCTCTGCCTTTAAGAGGACCGCCCTCAAGTTGTTTTAGTGTGAATCTCTGTGCTGTAATCCCCTACCTGTAAAAAGACTTCATAATTCATTACTCACATCACTAGGATTTCTTAAATATTATTGAGAAACAAATTTATACACAATAATGGAGTAATACATCTTTTAAACAAATAGGATTTCAGGAATTAGATCCAAGTTCAGATTATGGCTCCATGTCTATGAATTTGAGCTAGTTATCTAACTTCCCAGGGCCTCTTTCTCTTTCGATAAAATTAGACAGAATAATACATGCCTCATAAGTTAAACAGGATCACCTGTGAGAAAGCGCCTAGCACATAGCGGCACCTCCATAATCATCACCTCTATTCTTTTCTGTTGAAGGCTTTGAAAAGCAAGATTATTTGAAATGCAAAAGAGCTATAAAGATTGTTTATCAGTACAATCATTTATCTCATCTTGGTAATAACTACTTGAAAATATGGTTTCCAAAGACCTTTTTGTAGTATTTTAATCACTGAGGTTAGAATTTAACAGTAAAGAACATAAAGAAGGAGGAGGAATGGGAAGGGGAGGACGAGGAGGAGGCAGAAATATTCTAAATCAACACATCTTGTTCAACTTTAGCTTTGATAATAACTTCTCCTGACGTTCCCTGATGTTGTAATGATAATATCATGGTTTTCAGTTTTTTGGGCTCTTCCAAATCTACACTGACCCCAGTCAAAATAGATCCTTTTCCATTTTGATCACCTCCTCCTTCCTTTCCGAAAGCTCTAAAGTTAAGCATCTGCCGGAAGCAAGCCCAGAGCTCTTGGACAAATACGCATTTCCATTAAAAGGAAAAGACAACATAAACGGAGAGAAGCTGCAAAACACATCACGTTTAGCCCAGTTGCCCTGCCCTATTTTCCGGCACCCTGACACATAGTGTCTACCAGGCCCTTCTGCATTTCTCTGGAACATTGAAGCAGGGCATGACTCTCTCTGTCCCTTCAAGTACAGTATTCTTCCCATTATAATGAAGTTAATTGCTGAAATAGAAGTGGTAGACAGCCCAGCTGTGATCTGCTATCTTGCTAAAGGAAGCCAGTTTCAGGAATCTCTCTCAATGGCTTAAGCGTTATATTTCATTTCTCCCCTCCTATCCAGTCCATAGGCAGTCTTTCTCCCAAGCTCTGCCAGGAGACATCTGTATCACAAGATAGCAGGCTCCCCGCAGGCACCAGCTACAATACCTTCATTTTGATCATAGCAGTGATTTCTACCACCCCTCTTCCTTTCCTGGAAGTGCATGCACATTCTCAGTGTTGTGCTTAGTCAAAAATAAGTGTGGAATGAGCTTCAAGTGGAGAAAGTGTGATTTGCATGCTAGAATTCTCGGAAGCATCAAAACTTGTGGAGGAAGACAGCACTCCCTCTATCAAGTGTTCCCCTTCATATCAGTTCAGTAGACTGGAAAATGTAGTCATCTTACTTAGAAAAATAATAATAACGAGAACAAGAATGGTATATTTTTAAAATATGAAAGCAGCCCTGCCTCAGTCTCTTTCTTTGGCTACATGTGTCAGTTTTCTGACTAGCCTCAGAGGCAGACAATTAGCACGAAGCACTTTCTTTTCAGATGAGGTATGGCTGTAGTAGAAAATACAAGGAAAGGTGAGAAGCGTTCGACTGTGTGGGTCTAGTAGGGTGAATTGCCGCAGATAGAGCAGCCCAGGTAGCTTGTTATTATGAAACGTCCCTGGATGCCATATGACAGTCAAACAAAGGGTATTCTTTTTCTTTCTTAATTAACAACTTTTCATTTTCCTCTTAAGCTCAAATCAGGGTCAAGCAAAAAACCCTGTGTCCTTTGACTTCCCAAAGTTGCTGCATGAAGCATCCCAGACTGCTGTTTTTTCAAAACCTCCATCTGATTTACTCTGTTAAGATAAATGGCTTTGCTGTCATAACCTGTCAGTGCCACACAATGAAAAGGGAATCAGCAGTGGTAACCACGTGCAAAGCCACTCAGTGTAGCCAGCCTTAGACACTGGAGTCAAACTTCCAATCACTCCACCACCTCCCCCTCCAGGAAACAGCCCACCGGCACATTCCTCATTCGTTAACTTTCTAAAGACGTCTGTCTTTACAGAGTCTCCGAGGCTGCCGAACGTGATGTACAAAATAAAGAATCCTGCCCACCTCACGCATAAAGAGCAAGGAAAGAGTAGTGCTCGGTGGAAACAGTACTATTGTGTATGGCAGCTTCAGCAGACTCAATGGACAGAGCTGCACACCATGAAGATTCAAGGAAAGGAGTTTCTATCTCTCTGCTTTTCAATTCTTGGAATTTGGCTCATTTCCCTTGAGTGTCAGTCACTTCTGGAGGCACCCAATAAGGCACAACTTATTAGTAATAGCAATAATAAAAAATAAGGAAATCTCCCGCTAAGATAACAAGCACTCTATGTCACGCCTCATCCTTTCCTGTCAATAAACTTGGAATATATTTACATACAATGACTCATCAACACACCTGCCAGTCTCCTTTTGGATTCAGCACAAAAAAGCTCAAAACCAGGAGGGTACTTAGGCAAAAATAGATGCTTTTGGGGGGGATTCTCACTCAGATGTGTAGATCATCCTATAAGCCTGTGATGTCATTTGCAACATTTATAACGATGTTTATAGGAACAGAATCTCAATAGTACGTATGTGGAGATTTTTTCACTTACTGTGGAATTTGGTCTTTTTTTTCTTGTCTGTCATAACTGGATATCATGAAATGTTATCTATAAAAGTGGACTGCCAGACTGCACAAGACTTTATTTTTTCCTTTATCACCTGCAATTTCTGAGGTCTTCCAAGAAGGAGGTAGCTAGAGCCTTTTAGCTTACTCAAGGGTAGTAAGAGAAGGGGCCGCGTGTTCCCTTTTAAGAAAGGTATCCCTTCTTCAGAGAAATGGCTGCCATCTATAGTCAGTGCCTTCATAGTGATGGGGTCATAGTCTATGCTCACCTCTGGCAATTTCCAAAATTTGTCACCAAAATGATCCAGAAAGTGGATCCACTCTGACTCGTCTGACCTCTCTGATAGTCTATCAACAGAACTGACTCTGATATCTCAGTCTTTTGGATGCTATTCTTCACATCAAAAAGATACAGTCATATGTAGCCTTTGTTAACAGGTTTTCAGAGATGTCATAATTTTTATTAACGTTGGTCGCAATGGATGTTTCCTAGGTTTGTAACGAGATTTCAATGCTGAGAAAATCTCTCTCTTGGGCTCCTACTGGAGTCATTAGCATGATGCCCATTTGATCTCCATGGTTGACCAGGGCAGTGAAGTAGAAGTTAGGAGCCCTCTCAATAGCCACTTTCTTTTTTTCCTGCGTCTGTCCTTTTTAGTAGCTGATAAATGACAAGTTATTTGACTCATCTGAGGTCCATATTCCTTTTCTGTTAAACAGAGAAAGTGTTTGAGTGGGTTGAATGAAGCAATGTGTGCCAAAGTATTTCCAATGATATACAATACCTTCTAAATGAGGGGCATTATAAATGTTTATTTGAGAAAAATTAATTCATTCCTCAAAATGAGGCTAAGTACAATACTGATTAATATGCTAAGAATAGTATAATGATCAGCTCAGGTTAAGAGCATTGCCTCTGGAGTCAGACTCCCTGGGTTCAAATCCTGGCTCCTTCACTTCAGCTGGGTGACACTGGGCAATTTTCTTAACCTCTTGGTGTGTCAGTGTTCTCAGCCGTAAAATGATGCTAATTAACGTGCCTGTCTCAAAGGGCAGTTTAGAGGACTTAATAGTTAATGTATTTAAAGTATTTAGAATATTTTCTGGCATAGAGTAGGTGCTCATCAAAAGTTAGCTATTCTCCTCATCATTGTCATCATCTGAGGTGGCACTGATGTGTAAATGTGGGTGATGAAGTTATTTGTGGGAGAGTATTGCTTTCACCTTGGAGTTTATTCCCCTAACCTTTCTGGAACGAGGTAGCTGCATGTATTATTATGTTACTACTACATTTATTAACTACAGTAGTCACCCCCTTATCCTCAGGGGAAATGTTCCAAGACCCTCAGTGGATGCCTGAAACCGTGGATAGTACCAAACTGTATATATACTATTCTTTTTGCTACACATACATACCTAAGAGAAAGTTTAATTTATAAATTAGGCACAGTAAGAGATTAACAACAATAACTAATAATAAAATAGAACAATTTTTAACAGTATACTGTAATAAATTGCCAGCATCGCTACTCTTGCGCTTTGGGGCCATTATTAAGTAAAATAAGGGTTACTTGAACACAAGCACTGCCATACCCCGACAGTTGATCTGATAACAGAGACCGCTACTAAGTGACAGACGGGTAGCCTATACAGTGTGGATACACTGTACACTGGACAAAGGGAGGATTCATGTCCCGGGCAGGACAGAGCAGGACAGCATGAGATTTCATCATGCTACTCAGAACAGCACACGATTGAAAATTTATGAATTATTTATTTCTGGAATTTTGCATTTAATATTTTTGGACCAGAGTTGACCAAGGGAAACCACAGAAAGTGAAACTGTGGATACGGGATGACTGCTATATTAACCATTATCCCCACATGAGACATCTGAAGCTTAGACTGGAATGTTGTTAATTGTAACACAATTGCAGAATACTCATTTTCTAATAATGTAAATCTCTTTCTTTTCAAAACTAAGTAGCTTATACATGAGCCTTCTATAACCCTGAGTTCCTTAGTCAAATTCTCTATTTCAGCAGGACTAATCTACAAAGAATTTAGCGACTTGGAATCTCCACCTCTGACCTTGTACTCTTTGGTGAAAACAACATAGCTTGCTTTGGTATTAAAGTCTTGATAATATTCAGTAAATATTATCCCTGAATAATTATTGTGTGGTTTCTTTAAACAGCTACAATTATCCAATTTGGGAGTAAGTTAGAAATTCTCCTTAGCTCAAGTTGAACTTAAACTGACCAAAATCATGAATGACTTTTCTTCATTTCATGATGATTCAATCAAGACATACTGGAGAAGCTATCTGACATATGTTTACACTCCTCCTTCTACAATGATAAGACAGAAAACTAAGCTGATCTAAAAATCTTGTTCTTGAAGACTATATAAAGCTCTAAGACACATTCATGATGTGGCATTAAATTTAAAAAAATCAAGTAAAATAGTACTGTAATATTGTAAAAATCATTTTAATAGAAAAAGTACCTATGATAGACATTAAAATGATAGTGGTGATCAACTGAGTTCTAAGGTATGGATCATTTTTATTCTTTTCCTTACACATGGCAATAATTTCAAAATTTCCTTTAAAAGATGATATGAATTACTATTATTCTCTGGAAAGGAAACACACACACAACAAAAGCAATAAAATATGTTTCTGATTTGGCTCAGAGAAGTAAAAAAAAAAAAGGGGGGGGTTCTGAAGAGTCAGAGTTTTCAAAAGCATTTACTGGGGAGACTGCCATTTGGGATTTGGGGGAGCTTTGGGGTATTACCTGAATAGGGAGGAGAAAAACACTTAAAAGGGGAAATGAGAGTTGTACAAGAGAGTGAAGTTAGAGGGGTGTAAAAATAACCAGAGATAGACTCGGCCCTCCCATTCTTCCATGCTTTCCTCTTCTTACACTCCCTAATCGTGTGTAAAACTGACATACTTTGCTAAAACACAAGATTCTTGACTCCCCGGGCTTCAAACCCTCCTTCCCTTTGCTCTACCACCAGGCCTGGGCTCTGGTTCTGTGCTCCACTTTGCTGGGCCTACCCTAGCCTTCTGTGAGATGCACAGAGGGCTACGCTGGATCGCAGCTCTTAGAGGGCAGAAAAATCTTCTTTATCTTCCTCACTTTCCACTGGGTTCTGACCAGTATCCTGGGTATTGGAGGGTTTCCGTTAATAAAAATTCTGAGCCAAAATTAGTGGACTGTACATCTGGGAGCAAAAGTGTAATAAGAATGATATGAAATGCAAGGAAGAAAAGCAATGCCATTTGGTGAATCCATTCATTCATCTAATTGGTTAAGTCCCTACTATATACAAAGCACTGTGGTGGGGGGTATAGGGCATACAAAATGGACGTGGGCAGTTCTGTTTTGGTAAGACAAAGTCAGCTCCCAGAGGATCAACCTTCTCATAGATAAGAGCCATAAACTCTAGACAAAAATTACAAAAAACAACTATGTGAACGCTCTGGAGAGTGAACAAAAGCAGCAAATTTGGGGGAGGGAGCCAAAACTAAAATATGGGACCATGTAGGGTGCTTGTCCTATTTCTGCAGTTTTCACCTGACTGTGGTCTAGAGTCCTGCTGTAGCATGCGTGCGGATGCTGAAGTTCCAATAGAAACTGATCATCCTTCTGACTTGAAAAGGACAGAGCCCAGAGCAACTCCAGCTACTTACAGTTGAGGGTACATCCTTAAAAGGAGAGAGCCGAATCTGTGTATAACACCTGCCGACGTCCCTGACTGAACCCCGGGTTCTCCATGCACAGCGCAGATTGCAGACAGCCCAGTTAAGGGAAAAATCAGATAGGTTTTATCTGAAATTTGAGTTCCCAGCCACCTCAGGCAAGACAGAGTTAGCAGGTAGAGAAAGGGGCTGTGGCTTTTCTCTTCCCATCTCTGTGCAGGCAGGGATGGAGTATGTTCCCTTCTCCAAGAGAGGGGATGGATTCCAAGAGACACAATCCCAGGGACTGTGCTGCACAGGCAGCCTTAAGGGAGAAGTGATACCTCATCTCTCAGCTGAACATCTGCTTATGCAATGGATTTTCTAATCTCCCTTCTGCGTCTATTTGAACAAGAGATAAGGAGTTGGGGAGAAAATACTAGCAACGAGGATGGCAGTGTGGGGAAGTCTGTACTCTTTGTGTTTGGCGCGAGCACAGAGATGAGTTGGATGAATGAGGATCAATAGCCAGGCTTGGGCTATTTTGCTGGTACCATGCCAAGAAGACTATTGTTGAGCAAAAGGCTAAGATGGGTACATCAGGTGGCAAAGACTAAGGAAGATGCCAAGAAGGAGGTCACATTGGAGCACATCTTCTGCCCCTACAAGGAGCCAACATTAATGCCTGCTGTGTACCAGGCATCGTCAGCCAATGGAGATCTTAGAGCAGCATCAGTTAAGAAAAAAGACTCTTTAATCCCTTCCCTCATCCCCAACCTCAGCTTCAACTCACCTGAGGATCGAAGGCCTTAACAACAGAGAATCAGCAGGAGCGTGAGAAGAGCCTGTGCCCTACTCCCCATTATAGACCTTTGAGCCAGGAGTCAGGCCTGAGCTCCAATGAAGGGAAGAGCTTTTGTGAAGACAATCAAGAGTGTCCCGTAATTTAAATTACCCTGAAAGCTGTCTTGGGGTTGCCTGATAATGAGCTAACAGGTTCTGGGATTTGCCTTCTCTACTCCCCAAGGAAAAGATACCTTCCAACTTAACTTCTCATGGGACCAGGGCTCCCAAGGTCTCTAGGTGCAGGGCAGCTGGCGTTTTGCAGCACTTTCCAAACACCTGCACCAAAGCTAAGAATGCTTGGTGCCTGAGCCCCGAATGTTTATTTACCCATGTAAAGCCACTTGTACAGTTGTCCTATTAAAAGGGAGAGCAACAGAAGGTCCCTCTCTTCCTGGAGTAGAGTCTCACAGTGAATCTAGCAATGCCCTGGCTCAAACATGCCTCTATTCCAGCAGGATGCTGAAAAAATAGGGACCCAAGCATCTGCTGAAACTTATCTCTGAGTTTCTGAAGTGACATGTTCTGTCATTCTCCACCACATTAAAATAAACGTGAGATTCAAATTTTAAATTGGGCCATACTGTAATGAATTGAAGTTGACTGGGATTTTTTCTTTAAGTAACACAAAGTGAGTAGAAAGCTATGGGATCCACCCAAGATGTTAAGACAGGGCAAAGGGAGACACAGCACAGAACAAATAGCTGGAGACAAAATAAAAGCATTTCACATTTGTGCCCTACCATGTTCAGACTGTTCAATCCACTGATGGCACATATATAGTCTCATTTCATGCTAACAATACCCTAGGAAGTAGGTACTATTATTAGATACATTTTATATTATATATATTATATACATTATATAAATATATATATAGAGAGAGAGAGAGAGAGAGACAGAGACAGAGACAGAGACTTAAAATTAGAGGAGATATTGTATATTTTCCTACTTTTTGGCTGCCCAGCATCTACAGACCTTTCCCCTGTTTGCAGAATGCTCTGCATCATGAGTAAGTCTTGCTGGAAGCAGAAACCAACTTCCAAGACAGAAGTTAAAAATACCAAATCCTCATTTCCCATATTCCCTGATAACTAAAGCACTGATATTGGAAGACCTTCCACCAACAGATGCGCCTGTATCAGTTTAACCCAAAATCTAAAGATACAAAGAAAGAGGGCTTGTGTGAGAAACCATTCTGGTGAAAGCAGCTGTAAGATCCCATCACTGCCCCCAATTTCCAGGAGCAGGAATCACAGTGGATCTAGGAGCAATGCTGGTGCTCGGTGATTGTGGAGTTAGGGATGCACTTAAGGCAACTGGACCACTGCTGATGGGAGATGTCTTCATGTGGTCAGTGCTGAGTCTTGATTCATAATATAGTATTTGGCTGGTAACCTCCAAGCTGGTTCTCTGGCCCTCTTGGAGATTCTGTTGGACACTGATAGCTTTAACAAATTTCTTTTCTGATTAAATTAGCTAGAGTTTGTTTCTGTTGCTAGGAATTAAGAAACCTGACTGACTCAGAAAGTTAAGTAACTGCTCCCTAATCACACATGGAATAAATGATTCCCATCTTCACCAGGCTACACAGAATGATGGCAGAGTGTTATAGGCTGGATTGTGTCCCCTCCAGAATTCATAGTTTGAAGTTTTAACCCCTAGTACCTCAGAATGTGACTATAGTTAGAGATACAGTCTTTACAAAGATAATTAAGTTAAGAGGAGGTCATTAGAGTGGGCTCTAGTCCAATAAGACTGGTGTCCTTATAAAAACAGGAAATTTAGACAGAGACACAAACAGAAGGAAGATGATATGAAGACACAGGAAGAAGGTGACCATCTACAAGTCAAGGAGCAAAGCTTCGAAAGAAACCAACTCTGTGGACAACTTGACCAATGATTTCTAGTCTCCAGAACTATGAGACAATACACTTCTACTTCTTAAGCCACCCAGTTGGTGTTGCTTTGTTATGGTAGCCCTAGCAAACTAATACAGAGAGTAAGGAATATAAAGGAATTCAAGATGATCTCAAAATTGCTCAACTAGGGGATTTGAAGAAAGATGAAAGATATGGGCGGAATAGCCATTGGAGGGGGAAGGCAAGACAACAAATTCAATTTTGAATATTTTGAGTTTGAGATTTCTGCAGGAGGAAATAAGAGAAAATTTTCTCATCATTCGCTAGAGTGATGTCACCTTGGTTGAGAGATGAGGTTTTAGTCCAGCACTGAACCCAAGGCTTTACTTCTGGGACCAGGCAAGGGCGCGTGTACTTGCTATCGTGGAGACAAGTGAATCAAACGCAATGAGGGCAAAATTCCAGTTCAATATGGTGTCTAGTGTTTAAATTTCCTTCGCAGGATTTCCTGACTTTCCACTAAAATGCCGGTGCAGACTGCCACTCATTGATTTAATACATAACATTAGGTGCCTAGTCTGTGCCAGAACTCTGCTAAGCATTGCAGATAAATGGTGAGCAAATCTAAACCGGGTCTTGCCTTCAGAGACCTTACTGTTTAGATGGAAGGGAGAGAGAAAGAGAATGAGGCCAAAATGAGAAGGATGCTGTCCACCTGAAGAAATGGATGGGTGGTGGGCATGGTCACAGGTAGCTCCAGGCCTGCCTGGATAGGGCTCACCTGTCTGGGTGCCTATGAAGTTGCCATGGATGGTTTCAGGATTCAAGAAGTCCTGATCATAGAAATAAAAACCTTGAAAATACACATCCACAGACGAGGGGCACTTAAGTGAGTTTTAGTAAAAACAATAGATAATATTAGAATTACTTCTGTTTCAGTGCTCAGGGTTGTTGTGATGGGAATTGAAGGGCAGAGGAGTCAGGGCAAGGAGAATGACTGCAACAGTAAAAAGACCTTAAAGATGTGAGTTTGAGCAGTGTGGCCACTGATAGAACTAGGAGGAGAGGGCTATGGGGACCAGAGTCCAGCTGGCTGATTTCACACAGCTCTGCTTAGCTGACCTCCATGCCCAACCTGCCGCCATCCCCAGACAAATAGAAGCTGTGGACAAAGATCGGTTTTGCCCTCCATGTCTCAAATACTCTCCCTCTCTTTTTTTTTTTTTTTTGTGAGGAAGATTAGCCATGAGCTAACATCTGTTGCCAATCCTTCTCTTTTTGCTGAGGAAGATTGGCCCTGAGCTAACATCTGTGCCTATCTTCCTCTATTTTATGTGGGACATCTGCCACAGCATGGCTTGATAAGTGATGTGTAGGTCCACGCCCAGGATCCGAACCTGCAAACACCAGGCCACCGAAGAAGAGTATGTGACCTTAACCACTATGCCACCAGGCCAGCGCCATCAATACTCTCTTTTTAAATGGCTACAATGATCTCAGCAAAAGAATTTACTTAACCGTACTAGTAGCATCTTAAATGATGCAATTTTATCTTGTCAGTGAAATAGCTACAATTAAAACAAATTATCTCTTTCCATTCATGGCTTAATTCAGATAGCATATCTGATAGAGTCTTGTAAAATGTTAACTTTTATCAGTCTTGTCTTATTTCAAAATTAATTCGTGTTTATAGTATAGTACTTAGAAAATTCGAGAGCAGGGCAAGTCCATGTCTTTCCAATTCCCACAATGTCTCCAGGGTCCAGTTTAGTGCCAGCACAGAGGATCTGGATGCTGCACTCAGGGAACTAACGCATCCAGGAAGCCCCCCATGGTTTCAATACCAGTAGATAGTTACCTTTATGTTTTGATACGGATTTCTCCAGTTACATGTATGTAAGCATATATAAACAAATGAATGTATGTGTGTGTGCAAAAATGTGTGTTTACGTAGTTTTAACAAAGCATAAAGTCAAATGCCTGTTGTAAGGCATCTGTGGGAAATGCCATATGAGGATGAGACGAAAACATTGGGACCATTGTTCTTAACAGTTCAAATATTTGACCTTTCCACAGCAGCCCTGAGATAGAATAAATGACTTCTGCAAAACACTGCAATCTCCCCTCCTTTTTTGAAGTATCCTGCTTTCTTGCTCTTATTTATGTGTATAAATTAAAGAGAAACATCCCATTATGTCATAAATAAGATTAAAGGTAGCTGTAATTACATTTCACCATGTGCCCTGAATTTTTCCACCTGGGAAAAGCAAGGAAAAATCAAAATGCCTCCTCCTCTTACTAGATTGTTCACTAAATGGTCTTTGCGTTTTCCTGTAGGCTGCAGATGAGCTGTCTCTATCATATGTCTCCTAATCACTGAGAGAGAAAACACCACTGGGGTTCAGGAATATTCAGGCAATTGAAGATTTCCACTTTCAAGGATGGCAGTTCATCAGTCCAAGTGTCCAGGGAAATAATGACTACATTGTGGTACATTTATACAGTGGGATACACCAGTTAAAAAAAGAACATACTCGAGCTACATGTAGCAACGTGGATAAATCTCAAATGCAGAAATTTAAGAAAAACGGCAAGTTGAAGAATTAGAGGCGCAGTACAACACCATGAATATAAAATTTAAAAACAAAAATGTGAACTATATCTTTTATGGATTCATCCGTGTGTAGTAAAAATAGAAAATATGCATGAGAATGATACAGACAAATTTCAGGAGATTCATCACCTTAGGGAGAAAAGCAAATGACATCATGAAGGGTACAAGAAGATTTGAATGTAATCTGTAACGTTTTGTTCTGTGAGCTGAGCAGAGAGTACACAAGTGTCTCTATACTCAAAACCATTTTGGGTCCCTGAAATATTTCATAATTAAAAAAAAAAATCAGATGATGTAATTGACATCCTCAAATACTTGAAGATCTGGCATGTTGATGATGGAGAGTATCCCATGATTTATGAGCAAAACTATAATGAGGGCAATTTTTAGGTCATTCTTTGGAAAAACCAAAGAGGGTTGTGTAAAAAATGAACGGTGTGTCCTATATGGCTAAGGAGTGAAATGGAGCTAAGGTTTCAGGAGTAGCAAATGCCAGTGGAAACAGAGATCACTTGTCTTTGTCTTAAGAATAAGGATTCCTTTTCTTCTGCAAAATTCCCAGGACATATCCCGATAAAGCTTTACATTGTGACAGCATCACTTTGAGTACTCTCCCTCCAGTTGTGTCCCTGGAAGCCGCTCAACCTTACCTAACTTCGGCTTCAGATACTGGCACTTCCTGCCACTTAGACCCTTGACACTGGCATGCGACACTGCCTAGGCTGAATGGAACTGCCACCCAGTCGTGGTTTCCATTCCCAGCTGCACTATTGTCACTCTTTGTGCCAACCCTAAGGACTCACTGGCACCCCTGTGAGATTAGGAGTTTCCCATGTCTGGAGATATTCAAAAAGAGATAGATGGTGGGGCATGCTAGAGAAGGGATTCTAGTAGTGTCTGGTATGTTGGAGCAGATAACCTCTGAGTATTTATGTCTATATTTATCAATTTAAGAAACACCGGCTGTTCACTTTGTGCAAAGCGCCTTGCTTGTTCAGTTTCTATAGTTCTAGGCTTTGTCTTTGCAAATGTGTCTCTGTTTTCACAAAATGGAAATTGAGACACAAAGGGAGAAGAAACTTCAGTAAACAATAGACAGGCAGGCAGGCTGTGGTTTGCAGACCCATCACTTTCAGTCTTATTGCCAAGAGCACTACGAGAGTTGCAGAACATTTTGGAGATAATGGTTAAATTCACAGACTCATAGATGTCTCACCATGGAAGAGACCCTAGAGGTCATCTAATTCAAATACTTCATTTTACAGATGAGGAAACAAAAGCCTAGGGAGGTTCAGTGGCTAACTGATTGAAGAACCTATTCTCAAATACAGTATTTCCTTCACAACCTGGAAGGTTATGTTCCTGAAAATGCCCGTGGTAAGGAGAAATTACGTTTGAGTAACCTATGACCTTAAGAGGAAAATAGAGTTTGAGGAGTAAGATAGTGAGTGAATCAGAAAAACTTATCATAATTGTTTTATATTTATTAACATATAATAATACAGATATCATTGATATTCACTTTATTTTATGCTAAACAAATTTGTAATGATGAGTCTTTTAAAATTGATTTTTAGGGGCCAGCCTAGTGGTGTAGTGGTGAAGTTCGTGTGCTCTGCTTCAGCAGCCTGGGGTTCATGGGTCTGGATCCTGGGCGCAGACGTATGCACTGCTTGTCAAGCCAAGCTGTAGTAGTGTCCCACATACAAAATAGAGGAAGATTGGCACAGATGTTAGCTCAGCGACAATCTTCCTCACCAAAAAAAAAAAAAACCAAAACCAAAAAAACCCCGATTTTTATTTACTGTTTAGAATTCCTTATTACCAACTCTGTAGGTTCTCCCTCTGTACAGTATTTAAAATTTCTTCTCATTTGTTTTTCTTTTTGCAAATAGTAGTTACAATGGATAGTTTTCTGTTTGACGTCCTGTGGTCTTTACCTTTTTGTGCCTTTGACATGATCACTCTTATTCTCTCTTACCTTGACTCTGTGACAACTCCATTTTTTCCTGATTCTTCTCCTACCTCTCTAGCTGTTCCTTCTCTGCTGCACTTCAACTGCTCACCAGGACTATGCCCTAAACTTTCACCTCCTCTCACTATTTAGTCTCCCTACACAATTATCACTATTTGATAAAGCTCCTGTAATAAACCTTCTTAATATCTTTTTAATCTACGCTTTCCCCTCTATTCCTGCTGCTACTGCCTTCATTCAGGACATCATCCTCTCTCACCTGGACCACTGCAGTAATTGCCTTACTGATTATTCCCAGTTTTACATCCCTCAAATGCATTACCTGCCTTGTGGTCTGAGTGACATTTTTCTTATGGCTGCTTAGAGCTTTCAGTGGCTCCATACTGCCTATAGAACACTGTCCAAACTCCTAGCATTCATCCAAGGCCTCCATCTCAGCTCTTGCACCCTTTGCTCCAGCTATATTAATCTACTGAATTGATTTCATGTTGCCTAATGCACCAGGTTGCTTGTCATCTTTGTTTGGTGACTTTGTTCAAGAGACTGTTCTTCATCAAGGATGCCCCTCACTCTTCCTCCTTCAATCTACCCCGTTTCTCCTCCCATGTGCCACCACCTGCCTGGTGAATACACACTCTTCTTTGAAGACTCTGCTCAACTATCACCTCCTCCTTGAAGGTACCACTCCTTACTCTCTCTCTGCTCTCATACTTCACTGAGAAGAATAGGAGCTTTCTAGCACCAAATCTGAAAGCCTCCATCCATGATTCCTATCTTTTCCTTCCCTCTTTACAATCAAGTGTGTCTTCTTTTAATCAAAGGCATGTCCTTCAATTCATGCTTGGGATCCCGTTCTTTTCACCTTCTCAAGAACTTGGATGCTTCTCTCATATCTTCTTTACTGAATCATTCCCATCAGCATATAAACGCAATCTAGTATTACCATCCTAAAAAATAAAATTAAAAAATCGCTCCACCTCTCCCTCCAGCTACCATCCCATTCTTCTTTCTATTTCACAATAAAACTCCATAAAGTAGTTGTGTAATACACAGTGCCCTCACTATGTTCACTTCATGTTCACTCTGAAATTCACTTGAAATTGGCATTTAGCCTCACAACCCAATTGGTCACCCATGGCCTCCATATTGTGAAATCCACATTTTCGTCTCATTAGAACTTCCAGCAAATTCAATAATTGACTATTCTTTCAAAATTCTATCTGTTCTTGGCTTACGTGGTTCCACATTTCCCTGATTTTTTCCCTGCTTCTCTTCCTGTTACTCCTAAGTTTCCCTTGCATCTCCTCTGAATTTCCTCAATACTCTGATCTGAGCCCTGAACCTTATGCTTTCATAAATGACCTTATCTGTCCTCATGACTTAGAATACCATTTTCAGTCCTACAACTCCTACATTTGTACCTCTAGTCCTAACCTTTCCTGTGACCTCCTGACTCATATACCTATCTATGTACACCCTCTCATGGATGCTTCATGGTCATCTCACATAAATATATCCAAGACTCAGTATTTATTTCCCTCTGAAAACCTCCATCCGTTTTTCCTTTCTTTGTACCATCATCTACCCTATTGATCAGACTGGAAACCTGGGATTCACTCATAGCTCCTCCCTGTTTCTCTTTCTCTACGTCTAATTGATCACTCAGTCCAATCATCTCTGTCTCCTACATGTGTTTCAAGGTGCTCTACTTCTCCCTATCTTCACTGCCACCCTCTAGCCCAAACTATCATGATTTTAAATTTAACTACTACAACACCTCCAAACTGATCTCCATGCAAACAGAGCACAGCCGCTCCCATCCCTAATTGATTCTGTACCCACAGAAATAGTCATTCCTGAAACATAGATCCCAGCATGACACTCCCTGACACAACATGTCTCTTTGCACTTTGTCTTAAGTCCAGGCACGTCTATGTACACGTCGATGAGCACTGTCAGTCACCTCCTTCCCAGCTTCCCAAGCGCGTCTTACACAGTATTCCCTCACCCTCCACACTCTAGATTCACTGACTCCTGACATTTTTCTCAAGCGGGTTGGTTTCTTTCTTATCTCAATCCATCACATGGTGTTCCCTCTGCTTAGAACTCCACTATACGCCTTAGGTGCTGGCTTAATGTCATCTTTTCAGAGAGACTTTCCCCGATGACTTTATCTTCATCAATCTCTCATTCATTCTTTATCTCTGTGTCTTGTATGTTTCTATAATTTGTAATTTATTTATTTACTTATTTTGTTGCTATTTGTTTCTTGCTATTTCTTCTACTTGACTGTGTAGAAGGCTCTGCATAATTGACCAAAATACATCTAGTGCCTGTCAGAGTGCTTGTCACCTAGTAGCACTAAATAATTATTTGTTGAAAAACTTAATGCTTTTGCAGTCATATAAGTGTTTTTTTGATTGATTGAAAATAGATTGCCTGAGGTGACATGTAGGATCAAAGAGTGAGGAGTAGAAGATGGCACCACTTTGGGATAAAATTTCACTTCAAAGTCAGCAACTCTTCAAGAAACGGTTACCAACATTCCCGGGACTATTATGCCATTATCCACTCTAGCCTACTTTGGCACATTAGCATCTCTACTTACTGACCTTTTGCATAAAAATAAAATAAAAAGTGGCTTGGAACCATGAATACCTGAAGTTTGACATTTAAAAATTCATCCTCAGAAGAAGTAATATACTAATTATCTTTGATTGTGCTAAAAGATTCTTTTTTATCATCGTGTTTCATTTTGAATACTCTATTAGTGTTCTTCAAAGACATAGAACTAACAGAACTTTATATATATATATGTATAAACAGAAATTTATATATATATATATATATATAAAGAGAGAGAGATTTATTATAAAGAATTGGCTCATGTCATTATGGAGGCTAAGTCCCAAGATCTGCATTTGTCAAGCTGGATACACAAGAGAGCTAATATGTAGTTTTAGTCCAAGTCCAAAGGCTTGACAACCAGGAGAGCTGATAGTGTAAGTTTCAGTCCAAAAGCTGGCAGGCTCCAGGCCCAAGGAGAGCCAGTGTTTCAGTTTGAGTCTAAAAGCAGGAAAAGACTAATGTCACAGCTCGATCAGTCAGGCAGGTGTTCCCATTTACTGCCAGGAGAATCAGCCTTTTTGTTTTATTCAGGCCTTCAACTGACCAAATGAGACCCACCCACATTAGGGAGGGCAATCTGCTTTGCTCAGTCTATGGATTGAAATGTTAATCTCATCTCACTCTCCCAGACATACCTAGAATAATGTTTGACTAAATACCTGGGCAACTTGTGTTCCAATCAAGTTGACATACAAAATTAACCATCACAAAGACATTGGCAGCAGATTCATGAGGTTTAAAATTAAAAGTCTGCATTGTATGTTCATCAAGTGCGTTTTACAGTTTTCCTCATATAGGTTGTCTATATTTCTAGTTCTTTTCCATAGATATTTTCTGTATTTTTCTATTATTAGTGCGATTTTAATTTTTTTTGATGGGTTAAGTGCATTTAATTTTTTAAATCTTTTCTATTTGGTTGTTGTTGGTATATATGAAAACTGTAAAAACAGAAGTAGATAGATAGATAGACAAACTTAATTTAATCCACATTAAATAATAAGTTCTTTCTTGTTTTTTGTCATCTTCAGTTGATTCTCTTGCAGTTGTGACTAAACACTTACACATAAATAATGATAGATTTACTTCTTTATTTATAATTTTCATCTTCAATTTCTTTCTATTTTTCAATTCCATTTCTGAATACTTATATAACATTAAATAATAGTGGTGTTAGAGGAAACGGTCGAGAAACATATCATGGTCCTGACTCGGATGGAAATGATGCTGTAGTCTCCCCGTTAATTGTGATGCTGCTATATAATCATCTCAGAGGTGAGTTTCAGATTAGAATCATTCAGAGTAGAATGAGTACGCTGGAATAATAAACAACCCAAAATTCCCAGTGATGTGAACAAATTTTCTTCTGCCTTGTTGATTATGTTGTTTGGGTCCTCTCTGCCCTTACTTATTTTTTGTTCACTTGATCTGACTTGGACCAAAGGTGGTAAATTAAGCCTCCTGCAGCTGGTGTCTTTCTATTTCTCTATGAATTTCTACAAACTCTGCTTTATTATAGTTGCTGCCATTTTTTATGCATATATATTCATATCATTATAATTTCATTATCTCCCTTAACATTACAAATTTTCTTCATTTTGTTATGCTTATTAGACAAAAAGCAACTTTGACACTATGATTACAAGCCCTAGTTAACTAGTATACACCTCATTGTTGATCATTTGGAGTCACTTTTCCCAATGCCCTTTCATCATGTAGACTCAAGTCTACTTCCGTTTCAGAAAAGGTTTCTTAAATTACATATAATTTTTTCTGAAATTACATATAATTTTTTCTGTTTTATTGTTTTGGTTTTCCTTTGGGGAAAATTTACTGATGCACAAATTGGATCTCCTTTGACTGTATTCTATATTCAGCATTTTTTCTCTATGATTACTTTTTAATTTCTTTCTTCCTTTCTGTTTCACTTTGTTTGCTTTTCTAGTTTCTGTCCTGTCTTTTACTCTCTGCAGCGTCTATTTCCCCATGTGCTAATAACTAATCTTCATTTCTGAAATAATTTTATTTTATCCTTTTCTTTCCTGAGTTCTGCCAGTAATCGCTTTACCTTCTCTTATTTTTAACACCTTTGGTCTAAGCAACACTTCCCTGCTTTCTTATATTTCTGTTTTGTGGTTTTCTTTTATAATAGTAATTGCTTGAGTACAATTTTAAGATTGGGTTATAATTTTCACCTGCTTTCACCTGTTGAAGTTTCTTCATTTGTAGAAAAGTTTTGCTAAGTTTTTAAAACATTTTTCCTTGTAGTGTCTTTGCTTGTGTGCTGTGCTTATTCCTTGTTTGATACTCATATTGAATGAGTTGGATTTTTCTGGCCAGAGTTTCTTGGAGAAAGGAGAAGGAGCAATGTATCCTTCAACCCTTTACAGGTCAAAACACTTTTTGTTGCTCCAGAGATAGATATTTTCCTTAAAATATGATGTCTTTCTTCTAGAACCTAATTTAATTCAGGAGGATTTATTCAGCCAATCCTGCATTTGCCTGGTTCCTGCACCAGCTGCTTCCTCTTCCTCCACCCACACGGGTACAGGCCTTGCCTTCCAAGACTATCTACTCTTTTTAGAAGGTACTTTTATTGATTTACTTATTTACTTACTGTTCGTTTGTTTTTATGGTAGCATTCCAAGATCTATCTTTGGGCCCCACTGGGTACTTCCCTCACTTCTCACTCTGCCTCTCCCACCATTTGGTTCCTATAAGATTTCAGTCTAGCTCCCAGCGGTTCCTGCTCAGAATGGAGTCCTTTCCTTTTAGCAACGTATATTTTCTCGGCATTTCTGTGATCTGCATCCCCTCAGCCCCTCAGCCTGTCCACACCTTCTCACCATTCTGTCTCAGTGTTCTGCAGGGAAGCTTGTGAGTTCCATTGGTCTCAGTTACTCTGGAAGATTGTAAATTTTTTTTCTGTTTCCTAGTTTCAGGGAAAATAGAATTTGTGGCTATTTTTATACATTCTCTTGTTGCTCTGTTTGTGTTCCAGGAGGAAACATGGAAATATTCAGAACTAAACTACTGCTGCTTTCCTGCAGACAACCCTACTGAAAACGTTCTTTGTTGCCGTCAGGCCTGTCCCTAACATTTGCAGTTCCAGGAGCAAAAGTACATATGTAGGCCAACATACTCTATGCCATTATCTTTAATGGTTACAAATCAAGCTAACAAAGCTATTAAGTGAGACATGTTCTATTCTCCTTCCTTAACAAATATATCTTCATAATGACTTAGATGGCCAGATTCAAATATATTATTTTCAGACTCTGCTGAGTTCCACTCCAGTCCCAATCCTGTTGCCCACCCTACTTCTCTTACCACCTTGAACTGTGTCCCACACCATGAAGAGCCTCATGAGTACAAATGTGGACATGTGGTCTTACTGTCAAAGCTCCCTCCACATCATCTGCAATCAGCTATCCCTTGGCTCCCCCACAGACCTGAAGGTGTACCCAACCACAATGCAAGCCACCCTGGGAATGCCCAGAGAAGATGCACAGGCCCTGGAGGTGGACCTCTGGGCAAAGAATTCTGGGCCCTGGTTCCCCAGAGCATGTTCTATGAGTGGGCTGTGGGTACTTGCCCTTGGCCCTTTGAACTCCTTACCCAGTGGAGGAGTATAGGACAAAGGAGCCCAGAAGAGGGCTGTTAGAAGTGTGGGCACTGTATATTTTACCAGTGCTACTTGAATTTCTACCATTAACATTTATTTATTTTATCATAAAAAGCTTAATATTTTTTAGAAGGGGGGTTCTAAATGAATCAAAGTTTTTTTTTTATTTTAAGAATATTTTGTAGCTTTTCTATGGGAAATTTAAAAGCTAAGTAAGTGAAAAGTAGCATTACTAATTTTAATTTTCTTCTTTGTCCTTTCCTATATGCTATGAGTTTTCTTCTCTAACTATGTGCTATTTTTATAATTAGAAAAGAAACTGTTATTAAAAATGAAAAGAAGGAGACTTCAAAAATAAATAGCAAACCTCCTAAAAGGGAGTCTAATACTAATATTTAAAGGCAAAAAAATGGATTTTCATCTTTTTCTAGTGAGCCATTTTCCAAATGCTTTTCTCGCAAAACACACACACATGCACAGGCACGCACATATTTCCAGGTCTTAAGAAATGAGTATCAGTCAAAAATTTCTGTTCCCTAGACAGCTGATTTGGCTTTGGATCTTTGGACACAGCTGTAAGATATAAGATGTCCTTGGGTGGCATCTGTGGCTATGGCCCTTATGCATTGTCCTCTCTGATGTTCTGGTCCCTGGTCAGTGTACAAAACATCCACAGAGAGCAGCCGCCTCCTCCCCGAGAGCCTTCTTTCACCTGCCAGGGTGTCCACGTGACCATTTCTGTTGATGTGGCTAGAACTTCCTGCAGTGGGTTCCAGACAGAAACAGTGGGTGTGGAGCTGCCAATGTCACAGGAGCATTAGGTCTAGAATTTTCCAGGATCAGTTTCAAACTGGAGGGTTCTCCAGTGTTTGATTTATGGTCCTTGTTCCCTTTGGTTCTCAGGTTTCTCATTTTTGGAAAGCTGTAGAAATTTTCCTCAAAACATTTCCCCTCTCCACCAGGACACTCTTAACTGGACAACACTGTTAGTATTATTGAACTTTTCTTTTGTTAATTCCCAATACTTGTACAGAATACAAACAAGACTTGATTTCTTCTGTCTATAATATTAAATCTATGATTAGAATATTTCAATTCTTTTTTTTAAAGGATGGGGCTTGGAACAAGCAATGGACACCAATTTAATTCATTTCAAGTTCACTATTTCTGAATTTCCCTAATTCACCACTTGTTCTTCATCTACAGGATTCCTTTTCTTAAGTCAGGTCTCTTTGGCGACTCACACAGCAAAAGACCTAGATGAGAATATTTGCGGTTTTAAATAATTCTTGTAGGCCCTGAATTAATGGGATTCTGATGAGGAGGTCCTGTCTCCCTTCTGAGAATTTTGACTTCCCTCCATTTTGACACTGTGTCCTTATGATCTGTAGCTTAATTTCACCAATAATAAGACAACATCATCACCCTCATGACCAGAGAGTTTCTATTCATCCCACAGGTGTGTCTTCTACTCTGCTAAGTGCTCTGCAAAGCATCTTGAAAGTTTATATTGCATGTTAGTATTTTTTGTGTGTATCCCCTTGGTTTTGTTTTCTTTTCCTAAGAACAGTTCTTTTAGAAAAATAGATCTCCAACTTTTATATTTTTATGTTTTTCTTACTTTTCATTTTATACAGTTTTTAAATGTACACTACATAAAAATTAGGAAGACTGTTTAAAAGGAAACATAAAGAAAGAAGACAAGAAAAGAAAAAATCATCTATAATTCCACTATCCAAGATAATTGTTGTTACTACCCTCATTTTAGTGCACAATGAAAAATGGAGATTTTTTTTTTTCTCCTTTCCAAATCCACTGCTACACGTAATGGGAGCCTCTCCAAGGATAACCCTATTCATGAGCAATTATTCTAAAGTGTTTCATTTCTAAATATAGAATCTAGAATCTGAGAATTTACTAAATGCAAGGATGACATCATATAAACAGATACCCAAACCTCTTATGCCATATTCATGAAAGCACTCATTTCTGTGTTTGAAGATGTGTGGCTCTTCTCTTTTTATACCATGTTTTGCCTGAATTTTATTTCCCCTTTCTACATGATCCAGCCAGCCATACTGTCTGTGTAAATACAACTCAAGCTTTTTTCTTTTTGATACTCAGAAGTCCATCTTCAACGTTTCTGATCAGTGTGCAGTGCATTAAACACTACGGCAGATGGTGCTTTTTGATGATGTGTTTCTACATGAAGCAACATTTTGTCCTGTATGCTGCATTATCAAAAAATCAAACATGTAATTATGCAAATATGTATGCCTTTATAATAATCAAGTTTTATTGTAAATGGTTGATGCACATCAATTTGATCCTGTAGTGCTGTTTTAAGTGCGGTTTAAGTGGCTTTTCAGTGTACCCAGAGGCAACACAAATGCATCTCTGGAATATTAATAAAATCCTGAATCTTTGAGACCCCAACTGGAATCTCATTGCTTGTACTGATTGAAACAAAATGCTAATCCTTTCCTTTAAAAAAATCTCCTTTGTTATTTAAAACACTGATATTAGTATGATACGAAGGGCCATTTTATTTTAAATTGTATTTTAATGTCGTTGTTAAAATAATGCCTAATCATACTATATTCAGTCTTCACAATGTAAATTTGATGAGACATGAATCCAATCATTTTGCAGCAATGAATTCAGTCATGTATTTTAACCAGTCCGGTTTTTCTAATTCCATAAATTTCTATTGCCAGTGACTGTTTACCGGTTTCACTTTTGGAGGCATTAGCTGTCCTTTGTGGGAACATGTATTATGAATATTCATCGCAGAAACAATTGACTTCTTAAAAAAAAAAGAAAGGGAATTCTTTAAGTTGAATTCCTAGGAGCATTTTCAAGCAAGATTATAACACAGACAGTGGAATTTATTACTGAACAGAATCTGGGTTTTATACATTAGATTGTTTCACTGGTACATAATAGTGCCCGCCCGTCTCTCCCCAAATACAAACACCCTCACACATTCTGTTGTGGTTAAACTAAGCAGATGGACTGTGGGTACTGATAATCTCTGATTGTAAATTATTTTTCTTGTTTCTTCCTCTTGAAGAGAAATAAAAGGACGAGAAAAGCAGAGTACAAAAGGAAAAGCAATGTAGCTTTAAAGGGAAGAAAATAACCACGTAATTTCCTTTTTCTATTTTCAGTTCCCTTTCTCTTTATATTTACTTTGTTTATTGGGTTTACTATAATTATGGGTTGTGTTTTCAACGGCCGCCACTCCCTCGCAAGATGAAATCTGCACTCTTCCTTTGGTCTCATGCCTATTTCCCCCTGCACTCTCCTTCATCTTGCCAGAGCATTTCTGTCTTCCAAATATTGGATTCATTTGATGTTTTCTTTCTTTTTCACCGATTGTTCATACACTGCATTAAATCTCTGGCTATTTTTATTTGCCTTGTGCACAACTTTCTGATTCACAGTCCCTAAGGCACCATTGTCCATATTCACTGTGTTCTCCTTATTTTTGTCACTTTGGGGGTTACTTCTTGGCTGTCCTATCTGCTGTGTGCATTTCTTTGTCAAAATTACATTTCATCTTTCTCAAATTTTTATATCTCCATTTATTCATTTCTCTGACTCATCACGATCAGGATATACATATTATATATACACATATCTAGAGATAAATAGAGGATAGACATATTTTTTTATTTTTTGGCAAGGGTGGAAGGCATGCTGGACTGGAGCCTCTTTTATTACTTAGATGTCTATCTATAACCACATGTTGAAACAAAACTCAAAGATTCATATCTGAATATTTAAAAATAATTTTAACGCACTATTACTTTCTGAGAATCTTTAAGAGCTTAAAATTTCCCTATAACTACTCTCACAGGTATCAATTACCCATGTCCATTTTGCTTCCTCCAGGCCACATTAGTTCTATTCTTGATGTCTGAAACTGTGCTGTTTGGGTAAGTAATTAAAAATGCTATATGTTTTGTTACTTGTTACTATAGTCATATTTTCAATATAAAAATGGCATGCTCCAAGGACTATTTAAATTGCAGGCAAATACACACAGTCATCTACACTAATACAGCTGTTAAGTAACATTAGTGGCCATTTGTGAAGGTCAAGGCAAGCTCTTGATGGTTTTCAGATTCTAATCTGTGTGGTTTGCTTCTCCATCCATAATCAGAGCCCTGGCGATGCTCCTGGAATCAAGAGGAACTGAGCCTGCATTTACGTTTGGGTGCCCATGATAGCTGGGATTTTACTAATTACCATGGTGTGGGTGGGTTAGGAATGACCCGAGAATCCTACAAAAACTCATGTCCTTCTTAAACTATCCATGAGTAAAAAAGTGATTTCATTCAGACTTTACAAACTTAAAGGTAACTTTCATATAAACTTAAGAACAAAGTCCAATTCATTTTTGTTTGTTTTTTTCCCCAATAGCCACTTTTGTTTTTGCAAGGTGGGATTCATATGTGATCTGAAGTATATGTTGATATTTCAATCAGTCCTCTTAATCTTTATCAGTAAAAATCAGCAGTATCCCTGGCCTTTTGATTGCTTTTTACATATGCAAATATAATGCAATATTTTTTTTCAGCTTTTGAATTTAACTTAAGATGACCTGACATTTCAAGCTCGGTTTAGAGATAAGGACACGGACAGTAATATACTCAACTGTAGCATTGGTTTTAATAGAGTCACAAGAAATGTAGTCACATATTCTGCTGAAGTTTCCCCAGCAGAAATTGCTTCTGCATCAGAGCCTATTACAAATGCAATTCACTAAGGTCTTATGGGTGACAAAGCTTTAATTAGCATCACATTGTTTTCTAATGTGATTTTGTACTTGTGAAAACAAGATTAGGAATCAAAATATACTTTTATAAATGCCAATTTTAATTGCATTGCTGATGGTGTGCAGGTCTTTAAGCACCCCACGCAGCTTCTCACCTAATACCTCTCTATTTGAAAGATTGAGTGTGAAACATAAAGAGAAGATGGCATATATTGTCTAATAAAACACCTTTAAATCAGAAGAGGAAATACCATCGTTTATTGTATACAACACTTCATCCAACATCAGCACCTTCTGAAGTCCGTGCCCCCACCGCAGTCAGTGCCCATAAAATAGGTAAATGCTCAGTGCTTGTCTGCTGTATTATCCCATAGCAGGGAAATTAGAGCAGCCGTGCACAAGGATTGCGTCTGCTTAAGAAAAAACCTCAGGACCTGCCAGCTTCTTTCTAGGCCCTCCTTTAGAAGACCCTGCATTGTTTTTTTCACTTTACTCTCTTGCCACCCTTATTTTACTTTTGTGTTTGTTGTTGTTATATGTGATCCATTTAAGGAGAGGGCCATCTTCTTTCACTCAGAGAAATTTTTCTAGAAGATCGTGATGACTAGGTTTGACCCTTGAATTAAAGATTTGCTTTAAAAAATCATGCTATTTCATCATTATATCGTGTCTCTGTTCTGAGCGCTTAACACACTTGCACTCACTCCCCTGCACCAGACACTTTGCATAGGTAAGCAACAACTTTCCCTCACCTTTTCAACAGAGGTGGATCCAAAGACACAGTGGGGTTAAACAATTTATCAAAGGTTAGCCAACATTTTAGTGGGAGAAATAGACCAAAGCATGTATTCCTATTTCCCAGCTTGCAGCTATAATTACTAGACCTGAGAAAGATAACAACTGGACACTATATGAAGGGTTCTTGTTTAGAAAAACAACCTTTTGTTTTGTTTTGTTTTGGTGGATGAAGTAAATAGTGCTTCTAAGCTTCGGTTATTCGGAGAGAGGTTGGACTTGAAACGATCTTAGTTGAAGGTGACAGTTTTAATTTTGAAATGTTGCCTCTGTGCTGCAAATGAAATGATTATTTGGAAAATGGATTCTTACTCCATAGCAGCTCTACATAGTCATAGCTATTTCCATAAATTATGTTTGTGTCCATTTGGGGATATTTTCTTAAATCAGTGGGAAGAGAAGACATTTTATATTCCAATGTAAATGCAATTATGTTATTTGTTGTTTGAGTTTTAAAACTTAAAGTTCTTTATATTTTTACTGTTTTTTTCACTAACTTTATTTTAAAAATTTTCAAACCAACAGGAAGAAGGCAAGAACTGTACGAGTTCGATTGTTTTTAAATCTTGATTTTCTAAGAGGAAAAAAAACCTTACTGCCAGATCAATGTAAATTTTTAAGTTTTTTCATTTCTTTTTAATTGCTTCTTAATTTCTTATTGATCCACTAACTAGAGGATTATTGTTTGATTCACTGAGTGGGCTGGCAAGATTGTCTGGGTGAAATTAAATCAGTTGACCTAGCCTCTTTTGCTGGAAATTGGGTTGTGCAATTGTAATAGCTCTTTGCACTCAATAAGGGGAAGCGAGAAAGCACAGCCCAGCCAGGAAGCTCCATAACATGCCTCCTATTTTAATTCCTTATCAAACCTTGGCTGTACCCATTAGGCAGAGGACTTTGCGGGAGAAACCCCTATGGGAATAGCTTTGGGCTATTCCCAAAGCCAGATTGCGGTTCAACTGTCATGAGCTTTTATTTCTTTTGTTTTACTCTTAGATTATGATATGGAAATAACTAAATAGGAAGGTGAGTCATTAAACTGCTCCATATACCTTGTCCAACTTTAACCTATATTTTTCAGTATCAATTTTTGGTTTGGTCTCAGGTCTCTCCTTTCTGCCCCTCTTTGTTTCCTTCATCCCATCCCTAGGCTCACTGTTGTCTCTGTCTTAATTCCTATTGTTTCTCTTATTTGTATTTCATTCAACTAGTGCAGAAACACCTAGCTTTTTCTGCCTGTCTAAAGACCTTGAGCACTTCTGAATATCAGCCCAAGTCCTGTGGCCTCTGGAAAGCCCATCCAGATGGGGCTACCCTGAATCTACACTCCCTCCTGTAACTCTTCTGTTGCTTATGTATCGTCTTGTACAACTGAACGCCTTACAAAGCCTGCCTGATTATCTAATTGTTTCGTGTGTGTCTGTCTTATATATGCTCCGGGTCAGTAGGCCTTGTTTTTTTTACATTTCTTTTGTGTCCTCTTCCCCCTGCTTTGCACAAAAACAGATCTTATTACACAGGCACGTGGAGAAGTGAAGCATGACCTGAGATGTCAGGCAGAAAGCAGCAAGTAAGTTAGAGAGGACCAGGTCCTGAAAAGGAAGGGGTTCTGGGGGGAGAAGGAGTATAGGTCAAGGACTCAGCCTAAAAGTACAGCGTGAAGAAAGTCAGGATCTCAACAGGGTCACATGCGTGATGTTCCAGCATCAAAAATGGGTGAGTACTAAGAAGTGTCTGGACCCTCTAGGATTACAAGTTCATAAGGATCAGCCTCTAAACTGTCTCAGGGTATGAGCAGATCTATACAGCACTTGGAATCAGGTGGAAACATTTTCAGGGCAGAGGAGAGTGAGGAAACAGGAGCCTAACTGTTTCTGACAGATCCACAAAGAATGCTTAATAAATGCTGGCTCATTAATTAAAGTCTGTTCAAAAGAGCACTAACGAAGCTCCTCTGCCCCTGGATGCTGGCTCAAGCCACGACAAGTAGATAATATTCAAGTTAAAATCTACCAGCATATATTTCCCTGAAGTCTACTAACCTAGTTTTCTTCCTATTCGCCAGGTCTTCAGACACTGTATACTAAGAACCACTGACCAACTACCTTCGGGGGCAGGAAAAAAAATTTTGTATGCACCTTCTTTCAATAGGCTACCCCAGATTTTTCCAATTGCCAAATTTCTCTTCTCAATAAACAGCTCTCCATTATCTTCTATTGAGGAGTGTAAGTAAATTCTGGTGGCCACAGACAATTTATAGTCATAATAGAGAAGTGCCTTTTAATTACTTTTATGAGCTCTGGTCCTATAAATGAATATTGGCCCCTCTATGCCTCCCTTTCAAATATTCTTGAGTAGTCATCCTGATTCCTGTATGGCCATACCTCAAACATCTCAGACATGTTGCCCACACTGGGGAACTTTCAGTCAATGCTAGGCTCTAAGACCTCTGACTCTGACATAAAGACAAGTTCTGGAACTCATTTTTACCTCCATTTCTCACCCATAAGAGTAATGGTAGATGTAAGTATTGGAAGAAATATTACCTTGGTTGCTAAGAGCGCTCAGTTCTAATTCTGCCTCTGTTGCCAGCTCTCCATTTGGTCTTGAACATGTTGCTCTTCTGTAACCTCTCTGGGCCTGGGTTCTCTCATCTATAACAGAAGGGAGTCAATCTGTATTGACAGGTTCCATATACTAGATTTCATGTTTTCTTTTCTGGAATCCACAATTTTAGGTGTTGTAAATTTTATATAAATATATGGATTCGTGAGGACAAATTAAAGTGCAAATGGAATGTATACAAAGGTACTTGATATGCCTTTGTAATTTTCTGGCAGTTTTGATACTGAGTAGGGAATATTTCTCATATAGTTTGGTGGTCTCCTGATGGCTGGATTACTCTTTTTTGTGGGGCATTCATTTTTGCCTTTTTAATCCTTGACTGTTTGAGGTTATGCTTTATAGGTCTTAATTTTTATTCTCATAACTTAATGATAATAATATTGATCCAAGTTAACATTTTTGATCGCTTATTACGTGTCAAACAGCATTCTAAGTGCTTTAAATCTATTTATTCATTTAATCCTGAAAACATAAGTGCTATTTTTATCTCCATCTCCAGACCAGGACACAGAGGCACATAGAGCTTGAAAACATTGCCTGAGATTACTTGGGGAGAAGTTAGGGCTCTTCAATTGGAAGCCAGGCAGCATGGGTCTAGAATCCATGTTCTTTAATGGCAATACTACATTGCCTTTTATTGTTCAAAGTGCCTGAAGAGAAAGCATAACCTCAGCTAATGTTTTCAGAGTAGGTGAAACTTCTCACATATGCTGTACAATCACAATTTACTTGTAGGGTAGCTGTTACCACTACAAAACAGTTGGTTAAATTTTCATACTTTACAGTGCATACTAGCCAGCAGGGACCGAATGAAGATGCCGATGCTCTGAGAATGCCACCCCATTTGGAATTCGAGGGAATGAACCATAACAATCAACAGGGACACAGAACATCCCCACATCAAAGAGGTGAAGTGACAATCCAGTGTTAAATAAATTGTTTTAGCTGTTAACTGTAAGTGAATGTTGTTTTTAATTGCGCTTTAATAATGCCATGCCCTTTATAACCAAAATAAATGTTTTCTGTCACTCTGTTTTTGAAGTATGTGTCAGTTTAATTAAACTATTAATGGTAGAGGGATTTTAAGTACTTTATATTCTTCATTAAGTTGTATCTGTTCAGCAAGCATAAACAGGAAAATGGAGTCGGTGACGGGCAGACTCACGTTCTGCCTGATAAATCACTCATCGTCAGATAAGATGATGCCGTGTGCTTTTTTAGGTGCCTGCCTCCACGGTAAACAAATCCACTTCCAGGTTATAATATTCGCTGAGCTCATTTAAAAATAAAGATGACTGCTGCTTTGAAAAACATGGACCGAATACAAGGGTTTGTGGAGCTTTTGTGGGACAGACAACCACGAGGCAGGACCTGAAGAACTGTGGCGATAACGGCTTTAGTCCACCTGAGATCACAGGCCCCTTTTGCCATCTAACTCTGACAATTCAGGGCAGAGAGACTGCAAGAGGGGTTGGCTTCCTCTCCCTCATCCTTTCTGGACTGCCTAATTATAGCCGAGTCTCCTGCAAAACACATGAAATCAAGCTAACACAGAGCAGCCATTTGTTTTTATTGCCAGAAATGACAATTGATAAAGTAAACACCGTGCACACCCCAAGCATCTCCTGGATTCAATTCAAGAGAATCGATTGAGTCTGGCCAAAAGATCAGGAAGGGCTAGAGAGGGATAATTTCTTGTCTCCTCAGCCCATTGATGACATATGCAAATAAAAAGGGGACCCTAATTGGCAAACGCTTAAGGAAGCAGGGCAGTGTGGAAATTACACTTCTCCAGCAAGAGGAATGGCGGGGCTACATCTGCTGCCTATTGTCGAAGATGTAACATGTTATAATAGAGACAAGTGTGTCCTTCCTTTGTGTGGCAGATCAATCAATAGCTTTTCATGTGATCTTGTTCACTATTATGTTAGTAATGAAACCCTCGTGTGATGTGACAACTGTGGAATAACATTTGGTCACAAAGCTGGTGTTAACAAGCACAACTGGCACTCTGGTAATTAGACTGATTTCTGGTCTCTTCTTTCACAAATTGTCGATAAGTGCAGTAAACAGGCAGTTGACTCCTTTCTGAACAGCTATATTAAACTTTATATTCTTGGAAATTCATCCACTAGGTTTGTTTGTGGGGGCGAAGCCACAGAAGAGAAGATTCTATGACAGACTTTTTGTGTTGGCCAGCCCGTGCATATGTAAGCACCTGTGTGTATGTATGTATGTATGTATGTATCTATCTCTACTATCGAATTTTTTGTCAGTAAAATTTAAAGCATATATTAACATATTTACTTGTAATTAACTGGCAATTGCCTGAGAACAAGAGCCAGATAAACAGGGAACCAGCGCAGATCCCTGGATTTCAGATTCACTAAAAGAAGCAGAGAGACAGAAATATACATTAAATGGAAAGCAAAACATACAAAAAACTAACCATCTCTTTTACACTTTGTACAAGAAGAGTTCTATTTGGAATCATAATTTATTTACAAGCTTAGCCCCGAGAAGAAGCGTAAATATATGAATCTAATATCTTCCTTATTATCCATCTGACAAGTATTTTTGGTCTTAATACTTTCTCCTTCTGTATGGATTTTCTGCAGAGGGGCAGGAGAAGCTCTTCAGTATAAAGCAAAATGGAAATCTGATCCATCCATAGACAATCAATGGGCTTTTCTCTGAGAACTCCCCCATTGTTATCCAAAGGTCCTAACTGCGTTTAACGTGAGTGGCACAGAGTGCTGGATGAGGAAGTTTACCCAGATGGGACCTCTGCTTCACAGAAGCTTTAACGTGAGCCGGCAACTCTGAGAAGGCCTGACGTGACTTTAGCCAGTTAAAAGACAACTGTGTTTATGTAAATCACCATTATATGATAGGGGAAAATATTTGCAAGCCAAAAGAAAAGTGGGTAGGATCAGGTCTTTTTTGAAGCTTCTGCATTAAGCCCCTCTGAGTTTCAGTCCATCCCTGTCCCAGACATTTGTTTGCTGCTTGTACACAGATGCTTAGAGACAAAAATACATTTTGTCACAAGTTTGGTTTTTTTTTTCTCCTGGACTTGGAATTTCATTCTCTGACAGGTTTTTAGATATCATTTTGTTGTCGTTGTTGAGTTCTAGAGGGTGTTGAAGTATTTCAGTGGAGGATGGCATCTCCATCTACAACGATGATTATTCCTTGAGTCCCCACGTATGCTTTTCTCTACATATATGGGGATACGTTTTTAAGATAGTGACTGAGGGGTTGGAGCACCATCTCTGGTCATAAATATGACAGGCTTAAAAGGCTTTCACGGGCGTCAAGCCCCAGCCCACCACCTCATGAACTTGGCTTTCTGACCAAGTGTTCTCACAGGCTTATTATCTCATATGGTGATTCCCTATAGTTTCACTTTCAAACATTCACTGAGTCTAATCACCTGACAATGAGGGTACACAGCCCCTGGAAACTTTTCACAATGTATGTACCTATATCAAATTATCATGTTGTACACTTTAAATATCTTAAAATTTTATTGGTCAGTTATTCCGAAAAAGAAAAATGAAACACAACCCCTGTCCTCACTGTGCTCACAGTCTTAACGGAAGCTTTTCTGTAGATCATCCTAGAGGTTTATCTTCATTCAGAAAACAATGATAAGATATCAAAGGAATTAAACCAGGAGAAATATATGGGTTTGAAGGATAGAAAGGTGGGAAATCCACAATATTTGGCCTCAAGTTTATTTATTAACTAGACAAACATTTAAAATCCTTTCTATGATTATCATGTTTTTTAAGCAGTGGGGGTGAAAAAAGAGAAACAGGGTTTACTTCAAACTCTTTCAGGCAGAAAGGCACACGAAGACCACACTACAGTGCAACAGAGGCTCTGAGGGAGTAAGGGCTGGAGTTCAAATATGTATAGAAGGTGTACTTGCTCCTTATTCCTTAAATGTCAGTGTTCTGGGGTCCCCAGAATCCATGGTCCAGTAAGACGTCTTAAACATAGCCCTACATGAACTCTCATTTAACCTTTCCAGCAATATTTTGAGGCCATTGTCACTGACCCATTTGATGGATGAAAAAAATTGAAGCTCAAATGAGGTAATTTACCTGCCCAAAGTCATACAACCAGTAAGGGATGGGTATAAAATCAAGACAAAAGTCAGTTGACAGCAAAGCCCACATAAGCTTTCTAGCACACCAAAATTTTCGGGGACTCAGAGGCATGTGATGAAACATGGGCCTCTTACTTGGGATTTTTGGGACATAGGCTAGTCACCACCCTCTACATTTTAATTACGCAAGTCAAGGAGAGTTAGTCCTCCACTGGCACCGTCTGGGCACTAGGGGAGGTCAAAACTTTGAATTGCTGCTCAAGACAACCTACAAATAGCCCAAATTTATAGACATTCAATTAAGAGCTGAAACAGCCAAATCTAAACAGCCAGCAGTATGTCCCCACATAAAAGCTTAGATCAGGCTTTCAGGCACTTGCAAATCTCTAACTCTTAAAAGTAGAATGAAACAAAAGACACCAATATGCTCACTGCTTGACTGTGGAATCTAGAGATCATTTATAAATCTGCTACCTGTTATAAATCTGACTGTGAAGGCCCTGGGTTGAAGAGTTGGAACTTTACCTTGACATACATGGATGTCTTTCGTCCACATCATTCATGGCTCTCTATTCATAGTTATCCATCCCATACTCTCCAACTAGTCATTAATAGCTACAGTTAATAGCTACAATTTGAATCTACCTCATACTGGGCAATGAGCATCATCTGATTTATTCCTGATAACTAGCCTGTGAATTTACTAAAGGGAAAGTCAAACCTTAGAAACATTGTTCTAGGTTATGTTGCTCTGTGCGTTGGGGCCAGAATTCAAACCCAGCCCCACCTAGCTCTTCTCACTGTACTACTCACTCTCTTAGGGATGAGAAAAGCCAGCAGGTGATACCGTATGTTGCCCCAGGATATTAGCCAGAAGTGTTCCCCACATCCTCTCAGCTGCCGTCTGTGCTCATCCCCGCTGTTCCCTGATCTCTGGCTTTGGACATCTGCTCACATTTGGTGACCACATGGATTTCCCCTGTATGTGTCCCACTTGTATCTGCTTTCTATAGTCTCTCTCATATTGAAGCTGGGTACCTCAGTGTTACTGTAAATATTTAATAAGCAACATGCTGCTTTCCTGTTTAACTTGAGGGGTGACTCAGGGGTCCCAAGGATTTGTGAGAAGAAAGAGAATGCCTTTGGGGAGGTTGCGATCACCGGATGGCTGGCCTCCAGCAGCCCTTGATGCCCAGAAGTCAGATTGCCCAGGGGCTTACCAGGAGTGACCTGTTTGTTTCTCTGAATCTCCTCCTGCCAAGCCCCATAGCTCTATAAAACCCCTTGTTTTCTACTCTTGTTAAGGCAGATTTGAGTGAACCCGTGCTCCCACCTTTTTATCTTGGCCAACTCAAATGGGGCCTTTCTCCCTCTCCAAGCACTGATGTCTCAGTGTTTGGCTTGCTGTGCATCGGTCACACAAACTTGAGATTAAGAGGTTTGGTATCAACATTATCATCTATTCTCTGCAAGACTACCTTTATGAGACCCAAAAGCACTGAGCTGGGGTGTCTATGCCTTCATGAACCCTTCTGGAAAAGGGAGAGAAATTTAGATGCCATATAAGGATGTTAATAAGGTAATGATAAGATTGAAGATGAATTTTAAAGAGAATTTTGGTTGCAGCATGGGGAATGAATCGTAGGGAGGCAAACGTGGACACAGGGAGACCAATGAAATGGCTATTGCAGTAACGCAGATGAAGAAATGGTCTTCGCTTGCAGGAGGGCAGTTCCAGTAGACGGAAATGGTTCGGAACACAGATTCTGGAGCCCAGCTGCCCAGCTCTGCTTCCCAGCTTGGCCATTCTCTAACTACGTGGTCTTGGATAAGTTACCTAACCTCTCTGTATCTCAGTCCTCCCACGTGAAAGATGAGGTTAATAATAACAGTAGTACCTGACTGCTAAGGTCATGAGTATTAAATGAATTAATATATGTAAAAGTAGCTGTCACAGAGTAAATGCTATAAAGGTATTAGCTATTGAAGGCAGTAGAAACGGAGTGAGAGGGAGAAGATGTAAGGAGGTAAAATCTGTAAGTCATTTAGTTGATTTGCTGTGAGAGAAAGATTCCCGGGTTTCTGTCTTAAAGCATTGCTTTCTGAGGTTTCATAAGTGCAATTTTGAAGGAGGGAAAATAGGGATAGCAAGAGCCCTAGGTTTGAGCACAATGGGTGCATGTGTTCACACAAGAGTGAGCTAGACTCCCTCACCAGTTAAGGCACTCACAACTTAACACGAGTCCGAGGCCGTAGAGATTTCTACGCCGTAGTAACAACGACGAATGGTAAATCTATAGATTCCCTGTGTTTACTGTGTCATTTTCATCTTCCAACCAAGTAAGCTGAGATTCAGAGAAATGACTCACCAAGTTCAAGCAGCTGGAAAGAGAAGGCAGGCACTTTCTCCTCACTCTAAGCCTATGTCAATTCACTGTGGCCAACTGCCTCACAAGCCGGGGGGTGACGCCCAGGTTTCAGACCAGGAGCCCAGAGGTAGCGAATGATGAGGAAGCCTCAGGTTACAGCCGCAAGATGATGAAGATGATGATGAATGCAGTTCAGAGCGTGCATTTTAATGGGGTAATGCATAAAGGGCTAATTTGCTACTGTGGTACTTGAGGCATTTGATAACTTAGTTATTTTGTTCTTACACTCATGCAGTATAATTAACTTTATGGGGTAATGCTTATTACAACTATTCTATCTTCAGAATGGTTTGTGTCATCTGCTCTTTGGGAGTCTTTTGTTGTTTTTTAACTGCACGTTATTTAAGTTGAAAATCAAGTGGTCAGGTTTTTCCTCCACAGTGTGTAATGGAGATCTAGAAAAACCATAATTGACTACATTCAGGGAAATTAAACTATTTTTTATTAAAAATCTATAAACCAAGGTATACAAAAGACACAAAACATCATAAACATTAGGTAAACTCTAAGTATATGCTGAAGAGCAAGCATGGTTTCTTTTTAAGTTTTAAAAAAATGTTTTATTAACTTCTAGATAACTATAAACCTCTAGATAATCATTCTTTTTATCCCTTTCAAGACATTTCTAACTTAAAACATCTATCTGCCATATTGTAAATATCTGCCATATTATAAAAATAGACAATATCATTCCCTTATTCATTCATAGAATACCCACTGTGTTCTAGGCACTAACCTGGAGGTTGGGATGCAATAGTGAACAAAATCAAGCCCTTGCTCTCATGAAGCTCTGGTTCTAGTGAGAACACAAATAACAAATAACTAAATAAATGAGTAATATAATGATACCGTATTTCTATACGTATCAGAGTAAAGCCTAATGACAACCTCCCTCCTCCCTCTGAAGCAAATGACTTAGATCACGTCTTTCTCTTGCAACCAATAGTCCAATGTACCCAGTTGGTGAGCAGCTCAATCCGTGTGCACGTTAAGGGATTAAGACTCCTTCCAGGTATCTGCTCCACCATCTCCTGTAACATTGTTGTGGGCTGGTCAAGCTGGGTCACCGTTACATCCCGGTGTCAGCTGGTAGGAAGGTCTTTAAACACCAGCAACTTCCCTTCACACTGTATTGGAGAGACCTTAGAAATGAAGGGAGACAGAGAAGTGTGTGGCTGGGCAACCATGTGGTCAGCTTCAGTTCCATTACTCCGGAAGAAGAAGAAAGAGGATTTTGATGGAAATCGAGTAGTCTGCATAATTCTGTAGCTTTGTTTAACTTAATATAGGAAATGTTTATGGTAAATTGTCATAAATGTTCCTCCTTAAACATTGATTAATCACTCTCCTGGGTTAATATATTCTGTTTCCAATGTTTTCTTATAGACAAAAGAACAATTAATAGTTCATGGTTAAATTTTTTAATATTATCTCCTTAAAGATGTATTCCTAGAAATATAATTACTGATAATATCTGAAAAGTTTTGAGATTTGCTGTAAATCATTTTCCAAAAGCATTATAGACATGTTTCATTTACCCATAGAATTTCTTGCACACTGTTGCTGGAAATGAAAATGAACCTTGTTATTCCTTGTTAATATGAGAGAGAAAAACACTCTCTCACTGTTTTAATGTGCATTTCTTTGATTGTTATTTAAGTCTGTTTTTTTCCCTAGTTTTTTAAATTACATTTCTTTCATTTATTTCTTGGAGTATTTGTATTGAATTGAATAAGTCTTTATACATTAATGATTAACCCTTTGTCATACGTTACCATGTGTTTTTCTTAAGTACTTGTAAATATTAGGAGATATTAGCAATTGGTATATTGATAGTATAAAATTATGCTCCAGTAATAACCCTCATTAAACTTTTGGCTTCTCCCATCAATGGTAATTAGCGCTCCCCCCTCCTATTGCTTGCTCACAGAGCTCAGGCGTACGACTCAAGACAAGCCTGAGTAACTTCGTGTTATCTGTTCTGTCTCTTCAGTGAGACTGAGTCATGGTTTGGGGAAGTGTTATGGAGTGCTGGGAAAAGGTGCTTCCTGTTTTCCACTTTTTCTTCAGAACGTAACCTCAAGTATGTGATCTTAGATAATGCTGGTCCGTCCTTATTCACTTTATCCTTTGAGGGAAATTTGAAAGAGGAAGGTGAAAAGCAGTGTGCGATCTCTTCCTCCGCACATTTAGTCATCTCATTCATTCTCACCATAATGTCCCAGACGCTACATTGTCAAATAACTTTCTTTCAACCCATTCTATCACTTAAGGATGCATTCTTAAAGAATTAATACATTTTCTCAAGTTCACAGTCAATATTTCAGCATGAAAAGACATGAGAATTCTATTTCTTAAAAATATATAATTGTATTTTTGTAGGAACATTTTATGATTCTAAATATATCAGTCAGCTTTTGCTAAGTTATATTGTGATAACAAACAACCCTAAATCATAGCTGTTTTTCAAATTCTCCAAAAAAATAGTCTTTTTGAAAGTTAGCAAGAGAGTGAAATAAAGATAATTTAAGAATAAAAAAAGTCACCTTTCAATAAGACCTACTCTGACCACCCTATTTAAAAATGAAACCCTTACTACCTCCTCTACCCATTGTTCTTTTCTGATTAATTTTTTTCTCCATCGTATTATTTGTTTCTAACATACTATATTATTTACTTTTTTAATTGTTTGTCTCTTTGCAGTAGAATATAAGTTCCATGAGGGCAAGATTTTTCTCTGCTTTGTTCACTCATGCAGCCCTATTGTCTAGAACAGTCCCTGGCACATAGTAGGTACTCAAAAAAATAATTGTTAAATGAATGGGAAAAAATGTCAATGGCTTACAATACAAAAATTTTCCCCACTCGTATAACATGTCTTTCAAGGATTGGCGGCATCTCTGCTCCATGGCCTTCTCATTCTTAGACCCAGCTGATAAAACAGGCATAATCTTGGAAACATTCTCTCATTGCAGAGAGAAAAATTAATGATGGAACTCAGGACAGCTCTTACAGCTTCAGCTGGAAGCACAGGTCACTTCCACTAACATTCCCTTGGCCAAAGCAATTAACTCGGCCAGACAGTATATCAATGGGGTGGGGATGCATAATCCTCTCACAGGGATGGGCAGTGGATATCTGAGACAATTATACCATCTACCACACTAATGTTCTCCTCATTTTCCTTTCCCATAACATGTGTGAAAAAGTCATCTGAAAGCAGAGAAAATTCTTCACATTGCATTTATGTTCTCTTGAAAGACTACAGTGCAAAAGGAAGTGATAAAGGGATCTAATCTGTAGTTTGGGGGTAACTAGGTGAGAATAATTGCTCTAAAAGAGATCACAATTAGAAGTAAATTTGAGTTCTTCTAACTGTGCATTCCCATGTGCCCTCTCTCCCTTTCTTTCTTGTTATTATAAGACATTCCATTCAAAGGTAGTAACTTTTTGAAGATGCAATACCTATAATATGGGCTGCTTTAGATACGAAGCAGAATTCTCAATGCAATATTCAAAATGAGAATTGGTTATACATGTAACCACTCTATGAGGCTTAAGAAACCCCAAACCAAACATACTGCAAAACATAATTGGAAAAAAAAATACTTTCTACAATGACAAAGCCAAAAACTATCAACTTCCATGAAAGTTTAGGATCTTTACTCAAAAGGAAAGTAATTTTGAATATCAATGGAGAATACTCAGCACAATTTCTAACTTGGCACAGATTCCCCAGGGGCTTCAGTGATTAGCTGAGGTATTGAGGGGACAGACAAATGCATGTATCCAACTCAAAGCACCAGATTGCAAATGTACCTAAACAATTTATTTGCACTAAATTGATTTTGACGTTGTATGGAACAACCAAGTATACATTTATTATTAATTTGGATCAAATGCTTCAGATTAATAGTGGCTATAAATGTCCTTCCTTAAATGTATTCACCAACGGTATTATCTGATAAGCCACTTCTCATTCTGACTTTCTCCCTTCTTCCTTATTATTTTTACTTTTCCTCTTTCCTTTGAATTTGCCCCCAGTTCACCAGGAAGTATGCTGAGCTAAGAATACAAAAGATGTGTTCCCTGCCCATGAGGAGTTTACAGTCTGGTAACACAAACAGGTAAGTAAATTGACAATTAAAAAGAGAATAAGTGCTTTCATAAAGACATTTATGAGGTAGTACAGCAGTGAGGCACCAACTCCGTATAGAGCTGACAGAAACTCAAATGTGAAGGATGAATATGTCAGGGTAGGGAGTGTGAGGATACAGCAGTTAGCTGGAACAAGGTGTGCAAAGTTAGAGAGATCTGGAAGAGCCCAGCCCAGGGGGCCTGAAGTATGGGATGTGCGTAGAAGAGTAGCACAAGATGGGACTACAGCAATGGTTCTCAACAGGGAGTGGGGGGTGGGGAGGAAGGGGATGGATCTTGCCACCCAGGGGACATTCTGCAATGTCTGCAGACATTTTTGGTTGTCACAACTTGAGGTGGGTGCTACTGGCGTATAGTGAGTAGGAGCCAGGAATGCTATTAAACATCCTACAATGCACAGGACAGACCCCCATAAAGAAGAATTATGTGGGCCATAATGTCAGTATTGCCAAGGTTGAGAAATCCTGGGCTAGAGAATAGCAGAAGCCATGACCCTCCTACATACTCCTCCCAATTTTTTGGAATAGAGAACGTGAAAAAAAAAAAAAAACCTTTAATATCAATGTTCCTCTCAGCATTTGGTTGGCAGAGATGCTGTTGGTTGAAGAGGTAAGTCAGCGATAAATGCAGTTATCTTGTTATATTGATTCTAGAGCCTATCGAGGAATCTTTGGATGCTACAAAGATCCTGCCATAGACATGTTATTTTTTTGGGTAAGAATCCGTGATAAATATAATATCTGTAATGGATCAGATCAGTGCTTCTGCCCTGAATTCAACGGATTAGTTGAACTGGTTTTTTGGAATTCTAAATGAAGAGTGCTGCTCTGTGGTGACACCCAATAAAGCTACCAGGCTCAGTAGACCCTTTAGATTTTATCCCTCAGTTTTACCTTCTCTCCTAGCATTGTATGTTTGAATTCTTTCTTCCTTTCTAAAAGAAAGTAGAAAAAGTTTTCTTTCCAGAAATAAAGAAAAGAAAACCTACATCCATTTTAAGGAAGGTCTTGATGTCCCATAATATATAACTGCTCTTCGCCCCTTCACCAAGGCAAATTACTGTTTTTCTTATAGGATTTTTATCTAAAGTTATGATGCATATTGAACACACAAATGAGCAAATTAACTACATAAAAGTAAGAATGAAAACCGTTGTAATTAGACTGGAATTTTGTATCAATCACTTAACCCTCAAGTGGTTTTGTTGGTAGGTAAAACTACTGCAAAGTTCTCTTGATTATATGGGTCTAAGTCATATTAACACTCAAGAATTACACTGGAGTTATTATATATTACAGACAACATACATTATTATTTAATCATACAATCACAAATCTCATAAAGCAAAGACAGTGGAAAACGCCTTGTTATTAGACTCTGTTTTCTATTCATTGTCAGGATTAACACTGAAACTCTGGGATATTTTAGGTCATCTGAAATAATTCAGTGAGGTCGTGGTTTGTACATATGCCCTCTCTCTGCCTTAGCTGTGATTTCCTTCTTTCATATTGAAACTGGGGACAAAGTAAGAAAATACATACAATTACATGTGCAGTTTTCCAGTGTAATTTTCCTCTTCTAGTATCAAGAAAATCCGGTTTTGCCAAACCTTTTATTGGAATTGGTTAAATTTACCCCCAATTGTTGTTTGTGGTTTGCCGATTAGTTTTGCTAATGAATTAACTAGTGCAACCGACCACTTGCAGAGCTATTCTCAGTATAATGAATGTAATTATTTAGCACTAAACCAGGACAGCATCCTTCTTTTTCTGTGACAAGCATAATTCTTTATTCTCCCATTAGCCAGGTGCCCTGGTCTCTGCAAACTAGTTATTGACCTGCTCATTTAAGGAGCTTCACTCTAAATGCTTCTTCCCTTATTTAACTCAAGTAAGCTCCTATAATTTCTCTTCTCCATACGGGGTTAGCATGTAAAGAGTTCATTGTTCATTTATTGTGAGTAAAGCAAGGCGTCAGGGAGCTATTCTTAGATAGATGCTCAGACTCCTGCGCCCTGCTTACTTGTCCCTGGTTATAATGGATACAAAACCGTATGGGGCTGAGCGAGCATCATGTAAGCTCCATAGGAAATCTGAGGCAATGAATCACGGAGCCGGACTCCTGCTGAGGACTGTGTGCCTGAACAGACTACAAATGGACAGAAAAGCAGCTTAAGCAAGTGGCTTTCATACGACAGGCGTGCATATATTAGGCATAAGAGGAGACTATTTGGATAAGGATGTTTATATATAAAGGACAATAATAATTCTTCTAGCCAGACACTGAAAGAGCAAACTGTTAGTGAAGAACAATGCCCCTTGGGCCCACATTGACGTGTTTTAGGCATATCTTCTGCCACCATTTAATATCCTTTTTTTAAAAAATGTCACACAATATTGGATCACCTTGGCCATGATGTATTGTGTCAGGGCACCTGCGATGAGACATAGTGAGATGTGACTGGCGAAGCTTAAAGTAAAGATTAGATGTCACAAATTAAAGAAAAAGCCACTGCCATCACTCATGATTGAACTTTCCTCTGAAACTGAGGAAAAATTAAAAGAGTTTAAAATTACGTAGAAAAGAAAGTTGTGTATATGATGTTGGGGGGGTTGTGTTCTCTTTCGCCTACATTTTGTTTAAATAGCAAGTGCTGTAAGTTATACTTGACCTCTATCTGTAGAAACGTAACTGTGCTGTTAAAAAAAAAAAAAGCAATAAACACCCCCACCTTGGGGAAACCTTGTTAACATTTTTATTAAATTTTTATGTTTGAATAATGATACTTTAATATATCTTTCTCTTGACTGCAATTCCCCGAGTCCTTTTAAGAGTAACTTAGCTTGACAGCCCAGGAATTTTGAGACAAAGAAAAGACAAATTAGGACCAGATCTATAGGTGGAATCTTGTTTCCCCCTATAGATATTATATTGGAAAGTTTATGGGTGTGAAGAGAGCAGGAACAGAATCTATTGGTTTTCTTTCAAGACTGTTTATACATATGTATGGTGAGAATAGTCATACAAACATATATATAAATATGTTTATGTGTGTCCACACGCATGCTCCCTTGCGTTTTTAAGCTAACCATACAAGTATAAACACGCATGGAAATAAATGGTTTCTTTCAGAATAACAAATATGACTCAAGCTGGGAACTCACTCAATAAGCAAACAATTGAGAATATTACCAAGGAAGAGAATAGCTAAACAAGAAAAGGATAGACTTAGCAAATTACAGTGGAGGTATTTTGAATCTTTTGATAGAGCTGTTCTGTGGTGGGTTTGGTGAGCATTACTGGGAATTCTTAATAAAATAGCACTTCCTTCAAATAAAAGTTAGGCAGCACCTCATTACATTCTCAAGACACAAACTGAGCTCCAGAACTCAGGGATCTGAAATCAAAGCTCCCTTGTTGATGTCTTTAAAAAAAGAATTTAAAGCTTTAGAAACAATGTGCATATCCTTGAGGACGTTAACTGTAACCACTAAAGGCAATAAAGCTGGGTGAAGGGTCATGTAAATAAGGTTCATTAAGGCGCTGCCATCTATGTGTTACAAAGCCACTAACATAGAATATGTTCAACAAATACCTTTTAATAGTGTTTTAAATGAAGTTATACAATGTTAGTTGACTTGTGTTGTTGATTTGATAGTAAAAGAAAACAAAGCAAGAAGTTAAGATTTAGAAGTTCTGAGATAGTAGAAGCTAAATAACCACAGTTTTTCCCTGTAACTTCAATATTATTTCCTACATAGACATTTTTAATTTAGATGTGATCAAATGTGTCATTTTTCTCCCTTAATGGCATATACTTTCATGCCTTACCTGAAGTTCATTAAGATCTTTTCTTGTTTTTCTTCTTTTTAAAATTATGCTTTTCACATTTAGATCTTAAATACACTTGCAATTAATTTTTATAATTTTGGTGAGGTAGGGATATAATTAATGCATAATTGGTTGTCCTAAAGTTTTTCTTAATTCCCTTCTGTTATGCAATACCACTTGCATATTACTATATTATTGCTATTACTATATTATTTGTATATTACTATTACTATATTATTACTATTAATACATTTGCTGCTATTACTATATTATTAATATAGTAAGTCTTAGGGGCCTATTTTTAGGCAATCTATTCTGTTCCAAAAATATTTTTCTACACCAGTACCACAATATTTTATAATTCTAGTTTTATGCCACTAGTTCTGGAATCTTGATATGGCAAATCTTCCCAACCCGTATTTCCTCAAAATTTTCTTGGTTAATATTGGCCTTTGCATTTCCACATGAATTTTAGAATAAGCTTGTCAAATTTCACGAAAAATTCTGTTTTTTAAATTAGATTTGTATTTAATTAATACATTAATTTAGGGAAACTAAATGTTTTAAAATTATTGAGTCTTTCCACACATTAACACATTAAATGGCTTCATTTGTTTGGTCTTCCTTATGGCTTCCAATTTGGTTTTATTCTTTTCCACGTAAAAGTTCAATATCTTTTGTGCTCCTTTAAAATGGTGATTTTGCCATCGCATTTTCTAATTATTATTATTTTTTAGTTATTAATCATTATTTTTTAATATTTATTTATTTTTTATTGAGGTAACATTGGTTTATAACATTGTATAAATTTCAGATGCACATCAAATTTTGACTTCTGTATAGACTACATCATTTTCACCACCAAAAGTCTAATTTTTCCATCTGTCACTATGCACATGTGCTCCTTTACCCCTTTCGCCCTTCCCCTCACTCCCCTTCCTTTTTGGTAACCACCAATCTGTTCTCTGTATCTATGTGTTTGTTTGTTGTTGCTTTTTATCTTCCAGGTATGAGTGAAGTCAAACGGTATTTGGCTTTCTCCATCTGACTCATATCGCTTAGCATAATACCTTCAAGGTCCATCCATGTTGTCAAAAATGGCAAGAGTTTATCTTTTTTATGGCTGAGTAGTATTCCATTGTGTATGTATGTATGTATGTATGTATATATATATACATATATATATATATACACCACATCTTCTCTATCCCTTCAACTGTTGATGGGCAGTTAGGTTGTTTCCAAGTCTTTGCTGTTGAGAATAATGCTGCAATGAACATAGGGGTGCATATATCTTTTAGAACTAGTGTTCTTATGTTCTTTGGATAGATACCCAAAAGCAGAATAGCTAGATCATATGTTAGTTCTATTTTTATCCATTTTATTTTTGTACATTGAATTTGTGTCCAGAATACGTGCTTAATGCTCTTATTGATCCTAATAGTTTGTAAATTATCTTGGGTTTACTATCAAACAATCATTTTTTCCCTGAAAAATGAGATTTTGATTTCTTCGTCTTCTATTTGTATACATTTTACTTCTTTTTCTTATTTCTTAGTGTTAGCTAGGCCTTCCAGGACATTACGAATTACAAGCAAAGATAGTAAACAACCCATCTTGATCTTGACTTTGAAAATAAAAAGCTTCCAATGTATCACCACTGTGTATAATATTTGCTGTAGTTTTAGTAAATACCACTTTGTTAGGTTTAGGAATTTTCCTTGTATAACTATTTTGATTACAGTTTTATTTTATCTTTAATGTATGCTGGCTTTTTCTGTATCTGTTGACATGGTTATGTTTCTTTCATCTTTAATCTCTCATGAGAAATTACAGTATGTATAATTGTCTAGAGTTAAATCTTAGACACACCTAATTTGATAGCAGTCTATAATTTTCTTTTCCTCTAATAGCCTTTTTAAAATAGTTGAGAAATTTTTCTTCTTTTTCCATTTTTTGGAGCATTTCATGTAAAATTGGGATTATTTATGTTTAAAGCATTGGTAGAATTATTTTAAACTGCCTAGGTTTGTAATTTGTGGATATATAGACATCGTATATTTTAAAATAGTGAATAAATTTACTTAATAATTATAGGACTATTCATATCTTTAATTTATTTGCAAGTCAGTTTTGGCAAGTTATATTCTTTTGGGAAATTGTTTATGTAAGCTTTTAAATTTATATATTTATTTATAAGCATTTCAAATTTAAAGTTTTCATTGCATCATATTACAATTTTAAAAGAAAATCTCTCTCTGTAGTTATGTTTTGTTTCTCATTCCTAATGTTAGTTTCTTTTCTTTTTTTTTCACTTTTAGTGTAGTCAATCATATTAGTCTTTTCTTGGAACCGTAAAAATTTAGTTTATTTTAACGATTTTTTCCCCTAAAACCAACTTTATTTTTGTTTGTTTTATCTCTATTTTTGTTTTTTCTACTTCAATATTTACTATTCTTATTATTTCCTTTACCATATTTCCTTGTTTTAACTTATTTTTTCAAATTTTTTAATTGGTGGCTCAACTCACTAGTTTTAGTCTTTCTTTTTCTTTTCTAACAAACATTTAAAGACAAAAATCTCACTCTAAATCACTTTAGTGGTATCCCACAAGTTTTATATGTAATCTTTACATTTTAAATCAATTTTAAAATGGATAAAAATTTATTGTATTTTTTGGTCCCATGCTTTCTTAAACCTTTGTGTTTAAATTTCCATAGGATTGTTTTTATATTCATTATTATTGATTTAAATAACGATACAAAGGCTTTAGTGTTCTTTTTGTTATTGGTTTCAATGATGATGCAGTGATTCAATTGCATTTTGGATGGGGAACATGGTCTATATTTTATTTATTATTTGCTATCAGAGAGATATGCTTTGAGCTTATTATGTCAATTTTCATAAATATTCTATCTGTGCTTGAGAATAATGTCCAGGATTATATATAAATCTACTAGAATAAGCTTGACGACTAGGCTGTTCAGATAGCCTCTATACTTCATAATATATTTTCTGCGTAATCTACCAATCATTGAGAGTGTTTTGTTCAATTCAGCCATTATGACTGTAGATTAATCAATTACTCCTTGTAATTCTATCAGTTTGTTTCCATTATCTTCTGAGGCTATCTTATTAGATATTGAAAAGTTCAGAATTTCTATATTTCCTTTGCAAATTGTGCCCTTTTCCTTATGTTCTGACCCTTTTTAGCCCTAATAATTTCTTCAACTCGATTTGATATTAGAAGAGTTGCCATAGATTTTATTTTCATTAGAATTTGCTTGTTGCACTTTTTCCATCTCCTTACTTTTAACTTTTTATGCCTATATGTTTTAGGTGTGCCTTATGCAAATAACAAGAAGATATGTTTTTTAAACTGATCTGAAAATCTCTCATTTTCCACTATTAAATTTATTTATATTATTTGTTTTCTGACATATTTAGAGATGACATGTTTCTATCATCTTATATTTTGCTTCCTATTTATCATGCCTTTTTCGTGGCGACAGGGGTTGTTTTTTTCTTTTCTGGATACTAGCTACTGTGGATTTATGCTCTTACCTCCCTTCTCTACTGATTTAGAAGTTACACATTTTATTTCTATTTTTTTAGTAGTTAGCCTTCGAATTTTAATGTACCTTAATGAGTAACTTTGCTAAATTTAATCATAATCCTATCTACTCTCAAATAACGCAAAGGTCTTACTGCATTAACTTAGAACTCCTCCAGTTTTACATGTATTGTTCCTTGATATTTCATTTCCACAATGAACAGTCATTGGAATTACTAATTTTATGCCTTCAATAATTATTTAGATATACCTGTTTTACCAATTTGCTTCCTACTGTTTCTTGCATCTCATTTCTTCCTTTTCAGGTTCTTCTTCCTGAAGTACTTCTTTTAGAATCTCTTTCTGTGAGGATCTATGAATGAGATAATACCTTTGATAATAAAAAAATCTTTGTCAAGAATGTTTTAAGTTACACTAACTCCTAAATGAGAACTTAACCATGCAAAGTTTATATTTAATTACTTTTCTCTGAGAACTTCAAAGTTATTATTCTAACATCTTTCGACTATTATTGTTGCTTTTTAGTTGGTATATTGCAATTTTACTATAATGTATCTATATCTGTATGTGGATTTATGTATTTATTTACTTATTAATTTATTAATTTATTTAATTCTACTAGATAATAATGTTCATCATTATATTAGCATTATATTTTATTAAAAACAAAAATAAAGTTAGTTCTACGAAAAAAAGTTATATGACATTCACCATTATATTTTATTAAATCTAGAAAATTCTTAGCTAACGCTTCTTGTGGTAGGCTGAGTAATGACCCCCAAAGAGATAAACATCCTAATCCCCAGAACCTGTGAATGTTACTTTATATGACAAAAGGGACTTTCATCAGATTTATTTTCCATTTCTCTGCTCTCTCTCTTTAGCAGTGTAAAATGCTCTTTAACTCTCCCATTAAATTTTTAATTTCACTGACTATATTTTTCTTTCTTTTATAGATATTTTATTTGAATCTTTTTCATATCAGCTTTCTGTTCCTTTTTAATAGCATTTTATTGTATTTTTATGTTTACAAGTCCTTCTTCTACATTTTAATAAATTTTAAACATACTTATAATTTCTTAGTTCTATATCTGAGGTTCATAAGGATTTAATACTAAAGTTTGATATGCCTACTGACTCTCTCTCATTGTGAATTGTTTCCTTATTTGTTTATAATGCTGAACTGTGAGGTTATGTTCAGCTGGACTGTATTTGCTGGAGTCCTATGTAGCCTGGTTGGAATGCGTGTTCCCCAAGAGAATTTGAATGTATATATTACTGATGCCACGGAGGTGTCATCGGTCTGAAAATAATTTTTGATTACTTTTTCTTTTTTTAGTTTGGGGACTCCTAAAGTCTCAGGCATAAACTAAACTTAAATTCCAAACCTTAAAGAGGGTAGATGCAAAGATAAAAATCTCAGAGGAGACTTTCTTTCTACCCAGATTCCAGGTCAAAATGGGCAAGTTTCAAGTTTCCATATACATGCCCTGTGCTGTTAGCAGATTTCCATCTTCTCTCCAGCTTTCTCAATTGTTTTTTCTTTAAGTACCCTTTTAAGATCCTAATTTTTGGGTGAGTCTCAGTTCTCACTCTCCATCTTGAAGAGGTCCATAACCTGGTCTCCTATTTCCAGTCAGATGTTAGCCCAAGAATTTGTAGATTACCCAATAGAAAGGCTCTCTTAGCATAGCTTCAGCATCAGTTCATTTGCTTTCTGCTGTTTTTTTTTTTATTTTGTTTTCTTCTCCACTTCTTGTCACTAGAGATTTTCATAGCTTTCTCAAGAATTTAGCTTTTATAAGGACAACTATTATATTTTGTCATGTATTTGTGGGATTTTGTAGTAAGAAAGAATTTCTTATTGTCTTATTTAGAATTTTGCTGGAATTGAAAGCACAGCAGAGATTTTTTAAGGTAATATTTTAAACCAAATCCACCTTGAGACAAAGCTGCTTTTTCTTCCTTCCATTGGAAGCGTTCAAGCGGAGTTGGATGTGCCCTTCGCGTAGGTGCTGGAAAAGTTTTTCCTTTGAGGGGAAGTTGGAGGAAATCATTTGTAAGATCGTCTTAAGTCTGGGATTTAGTTTTTCATACTCAATCACTAATCTTGAAACTTCAGTTTGCTTTTGTCAATGTTCTTGATTTAATTTAAAGGCTAATTTTCTTTAATGAAGCTGACTATTAACTATACATTTCCTCTTGTGTTGTCAATATCCTAATAACCATAGCTCTCCTATTTAAGAAATAATAATGTGAAATATAAAGTTAGTAACTCATGGATTAAATATAAATTAGCTATGATTGAAATATGATATTTAATGAAACTTGGTTCAGCATCTGAGCTACATAAGCTCATTTTTCTCCTCTGTTAGTTTTGCTCCCTTTTCCTAATAAAAGGATTAGAATGTTGATTAGAATTAATGTGGATATTAAAGGAAAAATGATAATAATCATATAATTTGCTACTGTCTATTAAATGATTACCAGATATTATGATAAATATTTCACACATTATCTAATTACCTTAGAATAATCCTATAATATTAGTATAATTTTACCTATTTTTTAGATAAGAAAACTAAGGCTTTGTAACTTGCCCGAGGTCACATTGTAGGTAAGCAATGGATCCAGGACTTGAATACAGGTCTATCTGACTTTAAGACATGTGCTCTTAATCCTCTGGGAGCATCTTGCCTACAGAAAAAAGACATATAAACAACCAATGACAACTTCTGGTAAATATATAATAGTGTATAGTAAAAAATTTAACCCTGTCGAAAAAGACGTCTGACTTTTGTCCTTGGTTTGTGGGAGATCATCTCTAAGCCTTGGGAATGTCATGCCTGACATGAGTGTCCTTGTCTGGCTGAGGTCACACTGCATAGTCCAGCAATATGATTTAGGGTGGGGGCTGACCATGCCAGAAAGACCAACAGCGTGACTGAGGGTGGAGGCTTTTAGTTACAGGGTATCAGTCACCTAGACACTGAAATCCACCATGTTGGAAATCAGTCAATCAATCTTGCAAAAGTGATGGAGCCCCAGTAAAATCTCTGGACCCTAGAGCTCAGGGGAGCTTCCTGGATTGATAATACTCCATGAATATTGCCATACGTTGATGTCAGGAAAGTAACCTGCCTTGACTCTATGGAAAGACAACAAAGGAAGCTCCATGTTGGAACTTTCCTGGACTCCACCCTATGTGCTTTTTCCTTTGGCTGACTCTAATCTGTCTCCTTTCTCTGTAATAAACCAAAACGACAAGCGTAACAGCTTTCAGTGAGTTCTATGAATACTTCTGGAGAATTATTGAAAATGAATGTGATTTGGGGGAACTCTCAGAAAGTGCAGTTGGTGTCAGAAGTGACTGTGGTCTTGTGTGGACTGTTTTCCCTCTAATTGTACAGTTGTTTAACTCTAAGTATATGGAGAGTTACAAAAAGTGGGTGTGGAATCATGGAAAACTGAGAAGGAAATGTCAGAAGGAAATGTCTGGGCAAGTGAGGAAAGCTTAAGAGTTTATCTAGGAGTTAAGGAAAGAAAGTTATTTTAGGAAAAATAAACAAAAGCAAGGAATCAGGAAGCAAATATCATATTTAATTTAATCAAATATACCATATAAATGCTACCAAAATAAAACAAAAATAATAAAGCTACCAATTAAACTATGATACGCTGTTAATTATAAGATACATCCTCATATTAGAGATGTTAAAAGTACTTAGAATCAATAAAATATGTAGACTATTTAGGGACTGGTACTAAACTAAGTGGGGACAACACATTAGCTATTTCAAGGCCAGGAGTACAGGGAAAAACATACTTGGGAGGGGTAGCAAAAAATGATGTTAGGAAAGTAACTTAGACACAGACTATGAAATTAGGTGAAACATTAAATATTCACTATGTGCCATTCCTTCTGATAACAGCCTTTCATAAAGTATGTCTGTCTATGGTCAGAATGACTTGAAAGTACTTTATATGTATAAAGAAACTGAAGCTCAGAGAAGCTACAAAGTTTCCCAAGGTCAGAAACCTATTAAGTTGGGAGGCTAAGACTTTAAAGCAGGTTTTTCTGATTATAAAATGCATATTAAAGTGTTTAGACTTTACTTGTAGCAAAGGCCGTAAGGAGGGGAATGGCATGATAGGATTTCTCTCAGGGAATATAACTCTGGTAGTATTGGGAAAAGACTGGCAAGAAAGAGATGGGTGGAATTTTGCAATGGTCTGAGCTGATGTTTTGTGGTCATAAGCTAAGGAAGGATAGAAGTTTAGATGTGGAAAGGAAGGATGACTCTGAGGTTTCTGGATAAGAAATTTATGACTATTAGAGTCACAAAACACTTAGAGGGAAGGTGAACTATGAGCTAAAATTCAAACTTGTTTTAAGTTTCAGGTGCTTGCTACAATCCCAACCAAGCTATCCCATATAACTGACAGGGCTGACAGATGCACATTTAGATGTCATCAGTATATGCACAAGTTGAAGACATCCAAGGGAACGAATTCACCCCAGGACAGCTAGAGATAGAGAAAACGATTAAGGCCCCTAAAGAACCCCAACATTTAAGCGGCAACCAGAAGAAACAACTAGAAGCGTCCACAGAGAGGCAGAAAGAAGGTTGTCCTGCTGGCATATAAGAAAAGGAAAGTCAACAACAACAGTGCTGCAGAGAAGGGGTGTAGGGCAAGAACTACAATTAGGTCATTAAAATCGGCAACGGTGGTCACTAGTTAGTGACCGTAACAAGACAAGTTGATTGATGAAGACCAAAAATGAGTTAAAAAGGGAGTACCAGTTAGTTTTTGCTGTGCTTTTAAACAACCACCATTTGGTTAGCCCACAATTCTGTGGGGCAGTAATTTAGGCCAAGCTCAGCTGGGTGATTTTTCAGGACTCAGTTGGACTTATGCTAGTTTTAGTTTTATTTTATTTATTTTTATTTTAGCTGCCAGTCGGCTCCTGGTGGTTGTCTGGCTGTCGGCTGGGGTGATGATGGCAACTGGGCCATGTGACTCTCATCATCCAGTAGACTAGCCCAGATTTGCTCACATGGCAGCTCTGAAGGGATCCAAGGCAGTGAGTAGAAGCAGCATGAAAGGACTCTTGAGATCGAGGCATGGACCGGTCCACTATCACCACTGTCCCACTATACTTGCCAATCACAATGGCAGCCAGATTTAAGGAGAGAGAAAATGAGTTTACCTCTTGATGGGAGGGATGGCAAACATACTGCAAAAGGATAAGAAATAAAGAATTGTGGCCTTTTTTGCAATCTACTCCGGAGAACAAGATGAGAAAGTGAAAACAGGCACTATTGCCTGTCCTTGTCAATGATGCGATGACAAAAAATAATGCAGAACCCTGATGGGAAAGGAAGCATGTGGCCGAGCTTTTACATCATAAGCCGGAAAATAAAGTTCACCTTTAAGGTTTTGCATCTCCAACTTCTTTTGGGGTTCATGCTCATCATCAGCATCCATCTTGCTTTCAGTTACAAGTCACTGCAAACACCCTCTATTCCCAAGTTTGGAAATGCCTGAACATGAATGTTGATTGGAAGACATAAATCAGAATGAGGCATTCTATCTGATCTGTTGAGATTCGTTTCTGTCAAATGCCATTTTCCAATTAGCCACTGGAGTAATCTTTCTAAACTGCTTTTTCTGCTGTATTGGTTCAGGTCCTTAGAGAAGCAGACACCAAAACAGAATTGTAAGTGCAAGAGAATTATCAAGGAAACACTCAACCTAGGATTTTCTACATATAATTTAATAAATTATCACAGGTATATTAAGAGTGCTTTATCAGCCTTGAGGAACATTCCAATTTGATCACTGTAGACATTTAAACTAGCTGTTGGCACAAAAATCATATGCTATTAAGTCTTGATTTTTGAGAACACTGCTCTGTAAACTGACCAGTGATGCAAAATGAGAGTCTTAAAGCAACAAGGATTCAGCTCTGTCTTCATACCACTAGTTAGTATTCAAGTATAAGGTTTTGTTTATGATGTCATTGTAAAGCAATATTTTCTAGTAGGAGAATTTAATGATACTTGTTGAGATACAAATTTAATGATACTGCTAAAAATAACAACAATAATAATAACAACAAGAAAGGATAAATGGTTATAAGTGTCATAAATGAATACGACATGCTTCGCTCCAGTATTCATCAAACAGAAGGGGGAGTTGGTCTCAGCATGCTGTAAGATGATCGTTAATTTTTAATAGTGTTAATGTTTATTAGTGACGGATGATTGGCTTTAAGTGTTTTATGAATAATAAATAAACTAGGTGGGTGTCTGGTGTCTGTTACAAATGTGTATTCAAGGCCAATGGAGCTGCCCTTTATTTGGCTTTGGAGACTTCATATGCACAGATGACAGCAGAACGTACCTCTAGGAACTGGGGCCAACTTTTCACATTTTAGCACTGAAAACAGTGGGGGAATTCTTGGCACTTTCTCAAGCCTCTGAGATTCTACTGAAGTCCTGAGATGTAGGAAAGTTCATCTCAGATGTTTTAGCAAATAGAAAACTGCTGGAAAACGTTTCTCTTGTTCCCTGGCCCTGTTGAATTCATAACACTTAAACACCTGTGTCCATCAAATAGAACACACTGGATCACAGCTAGAGCTGTTCTTGACTTTGCAATTTCATTGACTGACAGTTTAATATCTATTTATTTTCACATCTGACACCAGTAAAGACAGGCTGGCATCATGAATGTCAAGACATTATGCTGACAACTGTATTTTTTTTTTTATCATTGGGGGGTGTGGAGGAAGGTTCAACATTCCCAAGGAAAGTGAGGTTTTCAAGCACTGCAGCTCCAATAAAGACCAAATTATAGTTCAGATATAATTGGCAGTAACTATTGATAGGTTACCTGTACATGTTTATATAGGAACGGGTACATTCAATTTGAGATTTACTAGTAAACTAACTGTTCCTGTTATACTCTGGACTGAAATGTGTAATTATACTATTTAAATAGCTGAAACAGCTGCCATTACTGTGGACTGGGTAAACAGTGTTTTCCATGCTAAAATTGAATGTTTAGAATATGGACCCTTATTTTCAGCAGCTCTTGTTTAGTCTCTGAAATACAAAGAGGTCTAGCTCCAACCCAGTTCCATAATATCAGAACAACACTCTCTATAAGAAGCATTCACAAAATGAAAGTGAGATGGATCTTTAAAACCTTAAGCCAGACCACAGCATTGCTCGCAATTAACCACAGAGTAGAGAACATGACATTGACATTAGACATCGTGTGAAATACATTTCGTTTCCATATGCTGAAGCAGATCAGGAGAAAGTCCTTTGTCTCTCTCACTTACACCTGCTATCTAAACAGAAAATAATTCCATTTTACTGTACCTCGTGTATGATCAGGGATATAGTATTACGATGCTGAGATCACTGAACTTTTCCGTCTGCTACCTTGAGAATTTTCTCACGGCTAGATGTAGGGTCTGATCATTCACAGGACCAGTTTCACTGTGCAACCATTAAGGAGCTGCCTTATAATCAGGCAGTATTAAATGGACTGACTTTATTGCCTTTATATTTAGGATTGAAGTATACTATTACATCTTACAATCTCCTCCCCAATGTCATTTTGCCAAGTAATCTAAGAATGAAATAAGCTCTCTAAACTGAAATTTTGTTCAGAGTGCATTCATTCACAGAAATTAGGCCTGAGATTGTGGATTTCCGCAAAATCACATTAATTTTAGTTCTTGGCAATTACAGTATAATTAGTGTTATTGATGTAGCAGCCTCATAAATAAATATTTTGCAGCCATATTGGGGGTTTTTGTTTGTTTCCTGTTTTATTTGTTTGTTTAGGCTTCATTTACGGCTGAAACTAGGCCTGGGTGTCTTTGCTCTTTCTGTGGAGGAAACACACAGGGAGGGGTAAAGAGAAAGGATGAATCAGGACCTTTTCCTCCAATTTACTGAGTACATCTCAATGGCCCATTCAGGCAAGCTCGGTCCTGACTCCTCCATCCTGAGTTCTCCACATCCCACATCCCAACCCAAGTCAATTTCCCTGTTTCTATCACTATCAACCTTCTTCATTGGCCCCTACAAAATTATGGCCTCAGATACAATATTCTAGGTTCTTTTCTCCAATATTCCTAGTAGTTTCCTGCACCTGCTTTTGTTTTACTCACCTCTTCATATTTTGCAAATCTAACTGTCTTGATTTGCAAGGTGCACTGGATTTGGAATCAGAAGCCCTGGGCTTGAGTCCAGGCTCTGCCATTAATTTATGTGTCCTTGAGCAAATACTCATTTCTAAAATGAGGGTGATACTAGTTTATTCATTCAGTAAATGTTTATTGAACAATTATTCTGTGCCAAGCACTATTTTAGGTACCAGATACAGTAATGAGAACAAAATCAGCCAAGGCCCCTCCCTCCTGGGCCTTACATTCTAAAATTAGCTACCCTTAAAAGATCAAACAGAAAATACACGTGAAAGTTTGTTACTAACTATAACATAGATCTATAATGTATTTTGTGCCAATGATAATAAAAAAAAAATTATTTTCACTTTTGTTTTGCCTATCCCAGAAAAAATCTGCTTGCCATGTTACAAGACCTAACTTTCTAAAGTTGGTGCAAAGAGGTAATGGAAATAGAAAATATTTGCAAAAGTAGAATGTGCAGGAAGTTATTGGGAAGACTGGGAAAAGAGGAAAATGGAGACAAAGTAGAGAAATATAGAAATGATCAAATTGACAATATTGAACAAATTGGCAATATTAAGTACACACACACAAAGTATATGGTCTTCAAGAAGAAGGACCAATGCGATCTTACTGACAGAGATAGAGCGGTGCACCAGGGAGCCAAGACAGGGAACAGAGACTGGTCCCCTTCTGTTCTACTGTCTATCTGATCTTGGCCCATACCCTACCTGTCTGGGCTACCTTATCCTAGTCTATGAAAAAAGAAGGCTGGACTGAGCCATCTCCAAAATGCCTTTTAGCTGTTGCCTTCTATGCCACTGAAGCAGGAGTCTGTGTCGTTGAGTTCAGTCTTCCACCAGGACCCTTCAAAATGCCTGCCATATGCGAGACCCAGGATACTTTTTCAGAATAGAGAAAGTATTTGCTTCATTTTTTTTTTAAATTGTGGTAAAATACACATAACATAAAGTTTTTCATCTTAACCATTTTTAAGTACACAGTTCAGTAGTGTTAAATACATTCACATTGATGTGCTTTGCTTCACTTTTAAATGTTAAAAAATAAATGACAACATATATTGTCTCTTCACTTAAAAATGGATAGAAATTTAATCTATTGAATACTCAACCTTTGGATTTTTCTAGAAGGCATATTTTATTTATATATGCATAGTTTTCACCAATATTAATTTTGACTAAGGAAACAACCCCAAACACTAAATTCCTGTAGTCACTAAACGAAATTCAAGCTACTTTCCTGTACTGGTGCTAAAGATATTCTTGACATTTTTTTCCCATTGTCTGAGAATCTATAAAGGCACTTGTGGGGAGGATAGTTTTAGTTTTCCACATGGGCTTAATAGTGGATTTTATAAATAAATAGGGAGAAGTGGACTATCATGTTTGTGATATGCATTAAGGAAAACTTAAGCCTCTCCTGACTCCATGTCACACTGCTTCCCTCCCCCCAAAATACAAGATGACAAACAATTTTAATCTAATGAATACAAAGATACATTATAACCCAGAAATAACAAAATTCAAGTAGATAGTATTTTCACATTTTAAGCCCTGTGAGAAAATTCTTATCTTTATTGGGTAGAAGAGAACTTACGTGGGTGACATCAAGTGACCAAAAACTGACCCCACCACCACTGTCTACTCTCAGTGAACAGCGACTACTCCTGCCCCTTTCTGCAGGCAGATCCTGTCGTTTCCTAAGCTCACCACTACAGGCCACACTCTCGGTCTCTGACAGCCTTGAGCCCTGACATGCTGCCACCACTAGCCCACCTGACATTACACTGAGTGCTCTCAGTAGAATGGGGAGGACAGATGAGACCATCACATGATCATAACATCATTGTTTATATCCCCATAAAAAAAGAACAGAGTTTTAAAGGCTAATATAATTTCCTATTATTATGTCACCCTTAAAAACAATGCTATTTTGCTAAAGAGAGATAAGCAAACACAATGAGAAATGAGGCAAAGCCATAAAGCAGGTACCCTGTCTGGGCACTCAGAAATACTGCCAGGCAATATTTACTAACTTTTGACAACTTAAAAGGGCTACTTCTTTGGATAGGAAGTTTGTAGGGTTTCCCACATAACTCTTCCCACAGCCAATGTCCAATGAGAGCAGTATAAGAGACAAAACTCAAAGAGCGACAAGCTCTTTCCAAAGCAGCAGGAACAATTAATGAGAGGACCACCTTAGCATGTCTCTATGTGAAAAATCCACATTGCCTTTTCAATCAATAACTCGGCACAAATGTATTCAAGGCATTCTTAAATGACCACCTCTGATTTTAATATGGGGAATGGAAACTTTGCCACCAGGCTTATCCTTACTTTTTTAAATATTGCCCATCACTGGGCCATATTTATGAGTATTTTATTTGTTCATGTGAACACAATTCTTAATACTGTAGTAATATAATAATAGTGTTCTTTCATTTACAAAGCATTTAAATGTTCAATATATTTCTACCTGTATGATGTATTATACTACCTATAAAATGCTATTAAACTAGGAGTCAAATAATAAATATCTCAAACAGCCATTCAGAATGTGAACACTTCTGAAATATCCTTATAAATTAAAAAAGGCTCATTTGCTAATCAAATGTCTCAAATATGATCATTGCCTAGAAAAATGATAATGAAGGCACTAGTAGTTCTGAAAACCTATAGGAAAGATTCATCGGTTTCTCTTTTAAGAAGTTCCAAATGATTACTATTTAGCTCTCAAAAGTAATTACCAAAATCTTGTGCCTCTTAAATATTTTTACTTTTGCTATGTCTCTGAAGGTGGGTCATGGTCTCAGGATTATGGAGTCCATTCAAGCCATTCAGACAGTAGACATAGCAACAAATATTTTTTAAAATTAACTGGATAGTTGTTCTGTAATTAGCTTATGGATTGCAGGGTCAGATAAAAAAGGAATCTGTCGACAACTGACCACCACCTAGATCTCAGTATCTTTTGGTACTAATCAAATTACATATTTAGCTTGATTATTTCAAATAGTTTCTTTTCAGATGACATTGGTCCATCATACTGTTTAGCCATAACTGGTTGTTTGGATTCTAGCATTTCAATACATTGCATTCATTTTCAGAGTTGATGTGAAGGAGTGTGAAAGGTAAGAAAGCATGTGTGTGTAATTTTAAATCTCCAACACACAGGGAAAGACTCTAGACTGTGTGTGACACCTGCTGTTGGGTGTAAAAAGGGTCTTAACTGCAGAGCCATTTGAAAGCTTCCTTCCTAAAAATTATTTCACAAAGAAGAATGTTGATTTCCAACTTACATTACAGACTAACAGAAAAGCAAGCATTTAAATATAGAAGCCAGCAAGCAGTTGGAAATACTTAGATATACACTAAATTTTGATCATCTTACATAACACAGTCCTTAATTCAGTTCTTAATTTCTGTCAGGCGTGTATAGGTAAGTGTTGCCTTTCTGGGTTATGATTGCCGGTACAATAGGCTTGTCTCTTTGAGGGCCAAGTGCAGAATATTATGTGTATGGTAGTACAAAACCAAAGACATTTTGGCCTTTATAAAATAAGCAAATATACTTATCAAAATTTTAGCCTTAAATTAGCCTGAGCTAGTGGGTTCATATTTTCACATCCAAATAATGAAGAATACCATTTCTGAAAGGTAAAAAGCAATGAAACATCTTGGGTGATTTTATTTAAAAAAAACCCACGTCTTTGCCCCAAATTTTGTCCTCAGATATTTGTTGCAGGTATAAAGAGAGTGTCAAAGAATGAGCATGTCTTTCTTCACAATTATCAAAGGGCTGCATTTTCAATTTGGGTTTGTTTTTTTTTTTCAAATCATGCTCATGTGCTATGTAGCTTCTCCAAGTCAAGGAAGGAAAAAATTCATAGAGTCACAGAAAATCGGAGAAGTGGAAAAAGTTCTGAGTCTTTTCCAGTTGAGGAAACTGACTTCATATTGTTAAATAACTCACCTCTGGGTCACCTAGAAAGTTAGCAGCAGATTCACTCAAACATTATGATCCTGAGTGGCCAACTTTTATGTTTTCCGTCACATCATTCTCTCCTTAAAGAGAGCTTCCTTAAAATAAAGCTTTGTTTTTATGTTTATAAAATTAATACAAGCATAGTGTTTAAAACACAGAGGTAAGTGATAATGGAAACCAACGTTCCCCCTGCATCACCCCTCCCCACACTCAGTTCTGCTTTCCAGAGGCTCGATATATAACCATTTCTAGTTTTCTTCTCCTGATGTTTACACATCTCTCCAACCCCTCGAAATAAAACACTCAGACTGACAATTTTTACTTACTTTAATCATTGTCTCTTGCCTTAGTCTCTGATGGATGAGAATTTAATGCATTTACACCACTTCGCACTTTCTCTCTCTTCAATTATGCAAAATATTTAAAACATTATTCTCAGTTTCTCCACTGGTCATCCTTGTAATTTCAAACAGTCTTTTTAACCTCCTTTTCTTATCCTATAGAAGTAGCTCTTTCATTCTAAACTTTTAAAACAATGACGTTAACTGTCCCACACTTTCCTCCACCTCTCCCTATCAATTCCTTTCTGAACTTCTCTCCCAATCTATCTTTACTTTTACATTGTCTAAGTGGGTTTCGTTTAGATTCTATTTTTAGCCATAAGAAAGCCTTTTGTTATTTGTCAGTGGATGGATCCAAATGAAAACCATTCATCATCATTTATAACATTATGGCTAGGTAAATATTGTTCATTTCACAGGCAAGGAGTTGGCAACAATTATATTTCCTTCACCACAGATTTAATGACACAAATCCTATGGCACTCAAGGTGAATTTTCCTGGAGTCAAATTTGAATGGATTCTCCTTTTCTTACATTTATCAGATGCCTTCACTTAGTCTTTCATTTGCTCATTCAATAAATATTTAGCAAGCATCTGTTGTAGATGCTGGAGGCTCAACAGCTAATAAAACAAAGTCCTCGCTTTCATGGAGTTTATATTGTAGTGGGGGGTGGGGGATGGAGAAGACAATAAACAAGTACATAATAAGTATACCAGCATGTTAAGCGGTGATAAGCGCTGTCAAGAAAAATAAAATCATTGAGGATAAGAGAACAACAAGAATTGCTATTAAATAGGGTGGTCGGTAAGACAACATTTGAAGAAGCAGGGTTTGTTTTGTTTTTTTTTTTTGTTTCTGGAGTGATCTGCAGAGATCTGAGCTAGTTGATTTCTAAGCCTTCTTTATGCTGTCACCTAGAACCTTCCTTCATTGTTCCAGTAGGTTGAATTCACTGTTTCTTACTTTCTATGAGTTCCCTTTTCCCGCTTCTGGATTTCTTCAGTGTTTGCTCTATCCAACCTCAAGTAACCTCCTAAGAGCATGAGGTATCAAATTTTCTGTGTTCTTGCATGTGTGAAAATATCTTTATTTTTCTCTCGTACTTAATTAATAGCTTGATTGTGTTGGGGCCCAGGGCAAGCCACACCAAAATATCCCACAACGGCATATTGATTGTTTGGAATTAAAGTTACTTGAGAAGCAGCCAATGCAAAAGAAGGCATCTTGACCTTCCTCTCTCTGTTCCCCCTGAAAGCAGGAAGTAAATCTCCCATGTGAAAGATGCCCTCCCTGCACCAGGAGATAGACATCCTTATCACCAGAGCTAGGGAATTCAGGGCCAAGAAGCCCATATAAACAAACTCTGTTACTTTTACTAATTCATTACCTCAAGACTAAACTCTGTTTAAATTCCTTTTATTACATACCCCAAACCTAAATTTCTTTATCCTGTCATTCCTCACAAATTTATTGTTTCTTTATGTAAAAAGATATAAAAAAAACCTGCTTTGCCCACCTCAGGGAGCATCACTTCTCTATGATCTCCAATATGTACATATTAAATTGGATTTTTCTCCTGTTAATCTGGTTTTGTGTCAATTTTATTATTAGTCCAGCCATAAGAACACAAGAAGGGAAGAAGAGGGAATTTCCTCTTCCCTGACAATTGGATATGTGTAATTCTAGGTTGCAGAGAAGTGAAGCAAGGGGACTCTTACTTAGCTCCATTATCATCAATTTTCCTTATCAGAAGCCTGTTATTAGAAGCAAATTACAAATTTGATCATATTCCTTTGCAGATAATCTAACGGTTCTCTCTGGAAGCTTTTAGAATCTTCTCTTTTTCCTCATTGTTATAAAAATTCAAAATGATGTGCTTGGGTTTAGGTCTTTCTACATTAATTGTGCTAAGTACTCAGTGCATCCTTTTACTCTAAAGACATGGATGCCTCTGCTCCAGGAAATTCTCCTGTATTATTCCTTTGATAATTTTCTGTCTACTGAATATTCTATTCTGTCTTTCTGAAACTTCTATTAATCAGATCATTAGACATATTAGATTGATTTTCTCTGTCTCTCACTTTTTCTCACATATTTTATGCTTCTTTTTTCTCCTCCTATGTTCCCTGGGAGTAATGTGTATTTAAATCCTAACACGTGTGTTGAATTTTGTATTTCAGTGTCATATTTTTATTTTCCAAGAGATCGCTCATTCTCTGATTGTTTCTTCACCTAATATCTCATACTTGGGTTTTGTTTGTTTGTTTGTTTTGTCTTGTTTGCAATTTCTTTTCAAATTTCTTTGAGTTTGAATTAGAAGGATTATTTTGTGGAGGTCTTATTATCTGTTTTAAGGGACATTTTTTTTTTTTCCTGGGTGTTTATTTTGGTCTTTCAGTTTCATGTGACTGGCTTTCCTAAAATAATGACCTTTGACCTCATTCTGAACAAAGATGTTTAGAAACACTTCTTATGAGCACTCATATATGGGCAGGATTTATTGACTGTCTGGGCCCACTGTTACCCTGGGAACCCCAAATACCAGTGCTTTCTCTGGTGTGCTAATGTCCACCTTAGACACACTGGTTCTCTTCAAACAACTCATTTAATTTCTTTTGAGAAGAAACCTCCAATCTTCTGCCTGGGAAAAACATCTAACTACCAGGCATTCCAATCAATGCGTGAACATGGTGCTGGTGATGGAGTTCAGATGCTCCACAGACAGACTTTAATTAACACCTCTGCTTTCTGGTTCACTTCCCGTTACACCTCCTGTTTCTGAGTCTTCAGCTCTTTGGGGTCTACCGGACAAGTAGGCCCCTCTCTGGGCCACTTCTCTCTTCTTTTGCCGTTCTTCCAGCCATTTTTTTTCTCCCAGAAATGTGGTTTTTCCATTTCTCCCTTGAGAATCTCCTCATTTGGGGGTTTGAGGAGAGAGAGACAGATTGGAGAGGAAAAAAAGACGTGATCAATCCATATTTTTGAACCAAAAGCTTTCCAACACACACCCTAATCCTAGGTGTCTCCCCCCGGCATGTTCCCCCTTAAATAGTAGGCACCATGGACTCTATAACTACTAAAGACAAATGAGTATAGGACTCAGCCAGTCATTTAGGGTGTGCTTCTTGAATGCATATAAACATTTCCCTGAAAAGACTAACCTGCCCACTAATCCCAATCAACCACCCACTGCAAAGTGATGGAAATAAAATGACAGGTATTTAATACCACTAAAATGGCTTAATCCCACAGTGTCTTGTTGGATAATGCTCTGCTCAAAGTAATTCTGATTGTGCCTGTTGTTACGATGCTGTTAATATTACTAAATTTAATATCAATACCCACAGAGAGGCAATGGTTATTTTTCATGGAAACTCCATGGTTCCAATTTGTACCAATTGGATATTAAATAACTCACAAAAATAACTGATAACAAAGGGCAAGAAAAAGTAATTTATGTATCATAAATTGGATAATATGTTATGATGAAAGCTAAAAGCAACTGAATATATTTAATGTTTATGAAAGAAAGCTGTGTCCTTGAATTCAACTAGTTTGACTAAATTCAGTTTAAAAAAAAAAAGAGGTGGCAATGTGGGGATGGAAATAGAAGGGAGCAAATTTCTAGGTGTCCGTCTCCAAATAAATAGATTTGACTGAAGTGTCTCTTTTTAAGCAGTTGTATATCTAAAAATAATCTTACCTTTAAGAAAGCCTCCACATATAGTTGTTCTGTAGGAAGCCCAGAGGGCAAAGAGAAGACCTTTATTCGAGTGAAAAGCTAGCCTGAGAACTGCCTCAAGGCAAAAACCATTATACACTTCTCTTCCATCCTTTAGACAAGCAAAAAGCAGAACTTTCCACTGATACAAATCAGCCCACACCTTGGCTCTCATTAGCTCTAAATCTATGGAAATCTTTAGAAGCTTGGATCACCCTAACAAGCTCATTAGGTGTTTAAAATTAGGCATTCTTTTCATAAGGAGTAACAGGAGTTCTTCCTGGAGCACAGGCACATATACAACGCCTCCCTGGGCTTTGTTAGGTTAACAAAGTACATTGAAAGTGCTCACTAGGCCTCCTTGGCTGTACTTGTTAGCCCAGATTTCATACTTAGCACTAAAATAGAGCAGTGATTGGTATACCTAAAACTGTTTGGATCCTAGGGGCTGGATATCTGACCTTTTTCATGTACGTTTAATCCTAAATGTATCCATTTGTTTAATTCCTATTTCTGAAAGTGTTTGGGGGAGAAAACATTCAGTTACTAGTGTCAAGTATGCTAAAATCATGTAGAAAAATATTATTCCAAGAGATAAAGGATTCAAGAATACACCTCCAACTGAATTCTGCTGTATAACAAGGCCTATACTTTTCAACTTCCATGAGACTAGAAAGTGAAATCGCCTGTGATCTCTCTGATGTAATTCTAGCCAGAAGATGTCCAAAGTCTTTTTATTTACGTCAGATTAAGGCAGATATCCAAGCTTCTGAAGCTTGCTGAAGTGGTTTTATTTCATGTGTTCCACATGACTTGTAAGATTCTGGGAAGCACTGGGGGCAGCTGGTGAGACAGGATGTGTTCATGTGCAGTAAAAAGATGTCCCGAAGAAAATATCTAGCTGGCAGACCTGCAGCTCTGGATTGTGGCTCAGCCAGTGTCTGCAACCTTGATAACTTGCTGCTGCTTTGCTCCCACTATTTTCCAAGTTATCAAGACGACGTAGAGAAGCATTCCTCCTTATTATAAAACAATGCTGTGGTACATAAAATGACAGTCTGCTGCCCCATTACCTCATATGACACAGGTGTAAATCTTAAAGAGAGCATAGAGTTCAACTTGCCTTCAGCATGGAAAAGAAGCCCTTACTTAACTGCTAAGAAAAATCCTAATATCATTATCAGGTAACTCTAATGGTCACCTGATATCTGGCTATTATTTTAAATGGATTTAAAACACATTTTAAAATCTTAAATTCAAATCATATGGAAATAATAACATAAGTCATCATAAAGGTGTTTTGAGATAATTCTAAATGTCAATTTAGCATATTTTCCTATATTGGTTTTCTAGAGCAAATGAATAGCTTCTTTTAGAAGGTAAATGTCCTTTGGTCAAATGAAAGAGACAATCATGTTTAAAGGTCAGTTAATATAGTGAGGTAGATGAAGTTACTAGTATTCAAATCTCACTATATTATCTTTAAACAAGAGTGCCCACTATTTTGACTACAACTATGCACAACTATTCGGCTACTTATCTCCTTTGTTCCTATTTTTCCTAGCATGTTGATCTTCTAGTATTTCTTTTTTAGCTCAAACCATTTTGTCCAAAGCATCTCACAATCCAGTGACAATAATCTAATTTTCTCTATTCTTTGTACAGTAAAGCCTAACACCACATATCTTTCAATGGCAGCCCTTTTTGTAACTCAAAAGAACTGAATTGTTTCCTCTTTCCAGAAAGATAAGAATTCTCTTAGAATCAGAGAACTTCTTAAAAAACAGAAAATCTGACAATTCAGAAATATGCCTCCAGTACTAGGACCATATTTCTCAAGACGCTGCCTGTGTGGAGGCACCATAACAACCACTTAAACTGAAAAAACCTTCTAGTTTACAAACAAGACACCATTGTAGTAAAAAACAATTTGTCTTTTCTCCCCACTCTGCTCTTAATCCGTGCACACACACAGGCTCACATAACTCTGACCAGTTGTTACCCTGAATTGGCTACAAAACAACTTTATAGGGATATGGAATTGGTCTCTTTTGGAAAAAAAATATTTCAATATTTCTAGTTTTTGAAAAGAAAATAAAAAATAGTTACAAAATAACATTTTTTACAAGTAAAACCATGGAGATACAGTTGCTAAGAATTTATCTAGGCCCTCTTGCCTGATGTAAACCTCTCTGTGAGATTAACAACAACCATGACAAATGAGTTACTAGTAAAGGGAAAAATTTGAGTACAGTGGTCATTTGCTCAGGAATTTTTTTAGCCCTAGTTTTTCTGTGTTTAAATATTTGCCTTAATGGTATGTCATCCCAGCCTTGACCTTCCCAATTCACAGGTGGTAACAGTAATCAAAAGGAAACTGAAGGCTAGAGGTTTTCAATTTTTATCAGAAGTCAACAGAAACATTTAATAATAACAAAACTCAACATGTTTATATATTTCCCTGTGGTATTCTTCTCCATGACTATTCTTTCAGAATTGACACTCAAGTACAGCAATATGTTTTAAGTTTACAGCTTTTGAATAATCCAATTCAAGTAGTAGTACAATTTTTTAAATAAGTGTTAATAGGAATTGATAAAAAGGCTTTGTTTCACTAGTAGGTATGGTTTTAGAAGGTTAATAGTTAATTCATAATAAACATAATTAATAGTTTATTCATAGGTAAACTAAACAATCAAAACAATTTTTTCAAGAAACAAGTAAAAATTGCACTGAAAAGAAAAATTGGCTTTGGGCTGATGAGACAGACACAGCCTGAGGTAACCTCACTGAGACACATTTTTGTATAGTCCCCTCCCCTGAAGTGCAGGCAGAACCTGGGACTTGCTTCTAGCTGACGCCTGCATTGCAGACTGGTAAGACCCTGAAGCAAAGAACCCAAATAAATCGTGTCTGGATGTGTGACCCACAGAGGCTGTGAGATAACACATGTGTGTTGTTTTGAGCCATTAAGTTTGTGATATTTTGTTACACGGCAAAAGAAGACTGATACAGCTGAGCAATAGAATATTTTCATATGAACCATATGTGGGAAAGTAATTTGTATTACACTAAAAAATGGGACTGAAAATGGAAATGGATTTAGGAATTTTTAGGAGTTCTTCCTCAAACTTCTGAACCTTAAACCTCTCTTAAAATTGAGGAAATAGGAGACAGATAAACACATTTTCCCAAAACTGGTGCTTAAGAAACACTTACAACCTCATCCATCTTACCCCTCCCAGCATCAAAATGATCGTGAAGAAAGACTCTGTGGTCAAATATTTTTGACGGACATTGTATAGATCCCATTTACCACCAGCACTTTCTCCACCAGCACCATCACTACCACCTCACCCTTGAAGGTTCACAATGCCAGTTTCTCAGATAGCCTGTACTAATAAAAAAACCTCATATCTTTTCCAAAAATTATTTGACCATCAAACCGTACAACAGAGTTCAGTAGAGCACACTTTAGAAAGCCCTGTGATGAGGAGTTCCAGTGAGCAGAGGCTGTGCTAACTGGGAACTGCAAGACATGAGTGAGAACCACCATTACCTCGAGAGGAATGAGTTTTTTGGGAATGTGAGTGTCCCAGGCGATGAATGGCTCAAGTAGAAGCTGGCAGAAGGAAATAGAAGTTGTTTCAGATAGCAGAGACTTTCGTGACATTGCCATTCATAGCTCCTTCATAAGGGGGTAATTGTTCACATGTAACTATTTTTTTAATCTTTTTTGTTTTTTAATTTCACCTCAGAGTGAGACTGGATGATCTGCTAAATGTGAGTTGAAAAGAAAAAAAGAAACCAGACTAGTGGGGATGATGAGATTGGATCTTGTTTCAATATGGTTTTATTTTGTCCCTGGGCTAGCTAACCCATCCTTGAGTAGAAGAGTGAGAAGACTTTTGGTGCCCTCAGATCTCCGTGTTTCTCCACGACAGCTCCACCACAGATGCCCTGTGTTGTTCTACTACCCTTAGATGCCACCCTCTCTCATGTTCTTCCTACTCTCAGAACCACTCTTTTCTTGGTAGGTCTTTCCCTTCAGATTTCTCTCTTCAACCTCTCCCTGTCTGAACTGACTTATTATGTACTCCTGGCTCTAAGCCAATCATTATTCTTGTTTGAAAAGTAATCAGATATATTTTTAATAGCTAATAAAAAAGTTTTTGGCATTGTTAACTCCAGTCATGGCTGCCCAGCCACAAAGCAATAGAGAAAATAATTATAGATTAGACTCAAACATAAAACCAAAGTATCTTTAATCAAAAAATTTAAATGTCACGATGAAAATGGAGGAGGAGTTCACTCTTGTAGGCCAAGAATCTCTTTCTGTGCCTATTTCATCTATCCGTTCTTGATATTTACAGGCCTTTCTCTCTCCCCACCATAACCATTACACCAGCCACATCCTCTAATGTATGCTTAACACAACAGAATCCTTCTGGACTTACCTAATCCCAGAGCATTCTGGGGCAAATATTACAGTTCCCTAGGAGCATCACACTCTTGTCATGTGCATTTATGTCATTGCTGTGGCCTTCTCAGCAGAATGGCAGATGACCAGCCAATACTACTAATTAGTAATGAAAGGAGGGAACGACTAAAGTCCTACAGAGGACAGCTAATCAAGGGATGGAAACTGAAATTAAATTCTCTGCTTTTGATCTGCATAATATACACCTTTATTCAAGCCGATAAACTGCATCAGGTGTCATAATATCGAACATCACTTTAACTAATAGATACAAGTGTTGTGCAACATAAATAATTTTCTCTGATTACGTAGGGAAAGATAAATTTTTCTGGTTAACTAGACAAATGGGCATTTGTTTGTGGCTAGCTGGTCAAGCCTGCAAACTTGTGTAGCAAGCATAGAGTATGAAGCCGTTATTTGTGTAGTTGTCAGCAGGGCCAGGCCCAGGATCAGGTGAGGGAGATGAATGAGGCACTTGCCCCAGTGCAAAACATAGGCCGGAGGGTGCCAAGAATCAAAATAAATGCACTTCCATGCAATATTTTTGAAAATCTAACACCAAAAGTCGTGTTAAACTAGTATCAAAATGGTTAATAAAGACAGCATTAGTAACAGAGCTGTGCCAAGCCAGATTAGAGGCTAAGGAAAAAGGAAAAATCAGTAATACTGATCCTGTCTTTATTTAAAATTTTGATATTTTGTTCATCATAGATTTTGTTCCACCAATTTTGATTTTTTAAATATTGCCTTTGGCACCCCCTTAAATTTTGCGCCTGAAGCAGGTGCCTCACTTCCTTCACCCTAGTCCTGGCCCTTCACTAAATCTATTGTTTTTTAATGTTCTGGCTAACTCATAGAAAATATTTTCTCATTCTTTTTAGTTTCACATACTTTGGGGTCAAAAGTCCATACCATACGTTTAGGGCTAATTCATTTTCAACAAGGGAGCTAGCAATTTTCAATGGAGAAAGAATAATCTTTTCAACAAATAGTACTGGAATAATTAGATATCTACATACAAAAGAATAAAGTTGGACATCTCCTTATACTACACACAAAAATTAACTCAAAATGGATCATAGACCTAAATTAAGAGCCAAAACTATAAAACTTGTAGATGAAAACATAGGAGTAAATCTTTGTGACCTCGGATGAGGCAAAGCCTTTTTAGATTTGACACTAAAAACAAAAGTGACAAAAGAAAGAATAGATAAATTAGACTTTATCAGAATTAAAAACTTTTGTGCTTCCAAAGAAACTACCAAGAAAGTAAAAAACCAACCTACAAGGGCCGGCTCAGTGGCATAGTGGTTAAGCTTGCACACTTCACTTTGGCAGACTGGTGTTCATGGGTTTGGATCCCTGGCGTGGACCTACACCACCCATCAAGCCATGCTGTGGCAGGGACCTGCATACAAAATAGAAGAAGACTGGCCACAGATGTTAGCTCTGGGCCAATCTTCCTCACCAAAAAAATAAAATAAAATAAAATAAAATAAAGACAACCTACAAAATGGGAGAAAATATTTGCAAATCATGTATTTAATAAGGACTAGGATGTAGAATATACAAAGAACACTTACAACTCAACAATAAAAATGTAAATAACCCAATTTAAAAATTGGCAAATGATTTAAATAGATATTTCTACAAAGAACATATAAGAATGGCCAATAAGCACATGAAAAGATGTTCAACATCGTTAGTCGTTAGGAAAATATAAATCAAACCACAATGTGATACCACTTCACACCCACAAAGATGCTATACTCAAAAAGACAGAAAACAAACGTTGGTACAAATGTAAAGAAATTGGAACTCTTATACATTGCCAGTGGGAATGTAAAACGTTGCAGCCATGTTGCAAACAGTTTGGCAATTCCTCACAAATGCAAAACATGGAATTACCATATGATCCTGCAATTCTGGAAGAAGAGAAATGAAAACATACATCCACACAAAAACTTGTACATGAATATTCATAGCAGTATTATTCAAACAGCCAAAAGGTAGAAATAATTCAAATGTCCATAACTTGATGAATGGATAAAGAAAATGTGGTATATCCATAAAATGGAATATTATTTCATAATAAAAAGGATTGAAGTACTGATACATGCTACAGCATGGATGAAGCTTGAAAACAGTATGCTAAGTAAAAGAACTCAGGCAAAAAAGACTGTGTTATACAATTCCATTTATAGGGAATCACACATGATTCTATTTATATGAAGTGTCCAGAATAGGTAAATCAAAATCTACAGAGACAGAAATAGATTAGTGCTTGCCAGAGATGGAGGAGAGGAGGGAATGGGGAGTATTCACTGCTAATGGATACAAGGTTTCTTTCGGGGGTTATGAAAATGTTCTAAAAGTGATTTGTGGTAATGGTTGCACAACTCTGTGAATATATTAAGCATCATTGAATTATATATTTTAAATGGGTGAATTGTATGGTATGTGAATTATATCTCAATAAAGCCGTTAAAAAAAGTCCATACCAACGATTAAGGGACATCCATTCCCAGCCTCCATTTCCTTTTCTTAGGTTGAGTTCCCAGTAAAGTCTTTTGCAAAGAATTTTCTTCCCCAGTATAGTCTAAGTCAGTGACTCCTCTGTTTTCTTAAAGTTGAATATTGCTGCTAAAGAGTAAATGGAAAACCACCATTAGGCAAAATTCTACTTCACTTCACAAGGACTCTTCACACCTCTCTTTTGATTCATTGGACATGCTGGGAAGATTTGAAATAGCTTACATTTAGAAGCTCACCTGAAACCAAGGGCTGGAGGATCACAGATTCAACAGAACCTTCATGGTCACATGCTTCAAACCGTTCTATTCATTTTTTCAGTTTCAGGAAGGTGAAGTACAGTGTTTGATTAATTAGGAAAAATATTTTGCTTTAAGAAGAGAGATTCTAGCCTCTGCCTTGTTAACAGGGCAGAAGATGTTTTCTGAGGCAATCTCTTGAGACTTTAAGGGAGTAGATGTTTCCACGGGCATCCCACATCACTGTTTCTTCGTACATTCCAGCATGATAACCTAGTCCAGTTCCAGATACCAAAAGAAAACAGGAAGCAGCTGATTGGAAGTTTAGGTAGTTTAGATTTCTTCATATCACTCTCACAGGACTCAGCATTCACTGATAACAATCCAAGACAGATAAAAGCACAAAATGCTGGTATTACCAAAGCAGAGGGGCATTAATGGAGTATGACTTAAAAGATACAATGTTTGCCCAACATTTGCTCCCTTGTATTTCCTGAATGTATTCAAGGCATGGAAAGGCTTATCAACAATATTAAAAGACACAGAACTGATGGAATGGGGAAAACCTCTCAATGGAGAGTTATGGGGAGTGGGAATGTGGGACTGCTTTCAAACTTTCAAGGGTGCTGGAGAGGGAGCTGAGTTTCCTCTGCAGTTCTAAAACAGATAACTAGAGTCACGGGGTAAATATCATCAATGCCAGTTTTTTATTTTACCTCATTATGAAGAATACTTCTGTAAGCTGTCAATAGATGGAATAGAATCTCTCTGAGGTCTCACACTCCCAGGCACTGGAATTGTTCACACTAACACTGATTAAACTCTGTTTCTTAAATGATGTAGAAGGACATTAAAATCTATCCCATCTGAGATTCAATAATTTATTTTATCTCCAAGTCTGGAATTACTCATTTAGTTTAATGAATATTCCTCTGTAAAGTTCAAATAATTATCACCACCTCCCACTCATTAACACCATACAGTATGTGTTAAGGTTTTTTTACTGTTGTTGTTATTTTTATTTTAATACCCAACTAAAATAAACTGTTCTGAAGGGTTATGGTAGATTTTGTTTTGTTTTGTTTTCAGAGGATGGAGAGGAAGATTGGAGCATCAGGTGGTTTAGGACTGGGAGGCTCCAACTGGGAGCCTCTTTGGTCAATCAGAAATCAGCATAAGGTCTACAGACTCCTCGGGGGGCACAGAAGGTGAGTGGGACATCACTATTCTCAAAAGTTACCTATCTTTCTTAGAGAACAGGGACAAGATCCAAAAAAAGATAGAACTTTCCTCGTCCAATCACTGTCCAGCCTTAATGCATGTTGGCTATGTCACTCAAGTCTCAGTGCTATTTCCTCTAGGCAAGGAAGAATGGTTTAGAGAGGTCTCATTAGCTCTATGCTGGAAACCATACACTTTTTAAAAAAAGATCTTTATCATTCACTTCTTTACTTGAGAGACTAAGCAAGGTAAAGTATGAGAATTCATCTAATAAATTAGATGACACGCAATGGGTACCAAATCATTGCTAGCTATTACCCTACCTGAATTCATTTTTTAAAAGGCACTTCATAGGTAAAGAAGTTTCAGAATGGAGAACATCTCTCACTCATTCCCATCAGCTATAAAGAAAACAGCTGTGGTCAGGTCTGGGGTTTAATTTGAAATATTGTTCAAGGAAAAAAGCAAAGTCTGAACGTCAGGGATCCAACAGGGCTGTTGCTTTGCAACACAATATAAAGAAAAACAGAACTAAGGGACATCTATATTCATTATCGCTTCTATAACCATCAAGCCACATATTCCAAAATGGCTCCACAGAAAATATGCTGAAGAAGACAGCTGAAACGTTCATTGGTAAGTTATTGGCTTTGTAAAATATACATTTAAAGGAAGCTACAAATGTAAAGGCAGATGTGTAATATACGGCTGGAACAGTTTTTATTTTCTTTTACATCTTGCTACTGTCTGGGGGCAATGCTCTAGCAACTACTGAAATATAATAGCTGCTTTCTTTCTCAGTACACAATTTGACAGCATTTATTCTTTCCTTCAGTGAACATAATTACTTCACATATGGAACCTGTGATAGCCTACAGGCATCTGAGAGAAACCAGAATCATGCAATCTGTCCCCTTTGTGAGCTTAATTTACATTCACATGTGTCATTTCATTAGGGCTGGCATCATGTAGGATAAAAATTACAGGTCAGCTATGGCATGTCACTGGGAAGTGTGCTTGAGTCAATAATGTGGTATTATTACATTCAGGATAATTTTACAAGGGAGATCTCACAGGAGGAATCTGACCCTTATTTCTTAGTTTTCAGCTTTACTATTACCCACAAGGTAATTAATTTAGAAATGAGTATTGTAACTAGTAGTTTAGCCTGCTGTAAATATTTGTGCTGTGTGTCATACCCTTCAATATAACCTTGCAGCATCATCTACAATCTTAATGGACATGGAAAATTTACCTTGCTAACTATTAAAAGTGGACATGTTCAGATTTGTGTAATCAAAACGGCATGGGTCAGAAGCCTGTACCCTTGATTTTGGCCTGGTTGAGGGCACAATTTAAGAAGATCGTGTTACTGACCCTTTCCATCATAAGTAAAACAACATTGTGGGTTTAACAGATGTTCCCTGGGAATGGGAGGCGTAAGGCAAGCGGTAGGCATTATAGCAATTGTTGATTGCTTCTCTGTTTGAACAATGAGATAGTCTTGAGGTAGTGCTTCCCATTAGGCTCCCTTCTCTGTTGAGGAGGTCACAAATTATTTTGACATGAGAAGTTAGAGATGATTAAAGTCTAAACCATGATTTCTTCATGACGCCATATTTTTTTAATGAAATATATGGCCTAATAACTAAACATAATTCTCAGATGGTAAGGATGGTGCACGCTGAGAGTGATGGGCCAAGCCAGAACAAGCCTTCAGCACAGTTGCTGAAGACTCTCAGCTTCATCCCACTAGAGGTGGTCACAGTATGGACATCAGTGGATCAAAGGAGAGCCAAAGCTGTGTCGATGCAAGGGCGAAGTTAAGGACTAGGGTTCAGACACTGAACTAAAAGCAGAGTCATTGAAGTCCAGGCAAGAGAAAGAAATCACAGGAAGTGTCTAAATAATGTTTTAAGCAAGGTACAAGAGCCATGCAGATCAGAATATTTGGGATTAGGTTTTTTTTACCAAAATATTCCTTTTTAAGACTGATTTAGGTCTCATTGAATTTTTTTAATTGCCTTACTTTCTTAAATACATTTACTTTTTTAAATGTTTTATCTTTTATCAAATTCATAGATAAACAGGATTAGAAAATCCAATGGCAGAGAAGGGCTAATTTTGAGAAACTATTATCCCATGTCCCATATCTTCACATCCTTATTATCCGGAAGCAACTCCTTTTAACCTTCGGTTTTGTTGTGGTCTCAACCTCCATATTATTAAATGTATGCCTATGCTGACATTTTTTCCAGCTTACTGTGGTATAATTAACAAATAAAATTGCAAGATATTTAAAGTATACAACGTGATGATTTGATATATATATACATCGTGAAAGGATTCTCCCCATTGAGTTAACTAACACATTCATCGCCTCACATATTTACCTTTTTGTGTGTGTGTGTGAGAACATTTAAGTTTTATTCTCTTAGCAAACTTCAATTATGCAATACAGGGTTATCAACTACAATCACCATGTTCTACACTAGACTCTCAGATCTTATTCATCTTATAACTGAAAGTTTGTACCCTTTTACCAAACTCTCTCTATTTCTCCCATCCCCACAGATCCTGGTAGCTGCTTTTCTACTCTCTGTTTCTATGAGGTCTATGAGGTTGATTCCTCCCCACCCCCTGACCCAGTTTCCACATATACGTGAAACCATGCAGTATTTTCCTTCTCTGTCTGGCTTATTTCACTTAGCATAATGCCCTCCAGTTTCATCCACGTTGTCGCAAATGACAGAATTTTCTTTTTTTTAAGGTTGAATAATATTCCTATACATGCATACACACACACTCATATCTATTCATTCGTTGATGGACACTTAAGTTGTTTCTGTACCTTGGCTATTGTGAATAATGCTACAATGAACATGAGAGCACAGATACCTCTTAGAGATAATGATTTCATTTCCTTTGGATATATACCCAGGAGTCATCCCATATATGGGATCATATGGTAGTTGTATTTTTTTGTGTGTGTGAGGAAGATTAGCCCTGAGCTAACATCCGATGCCAATCCTCCTCTTTTTGCTGAGGAAGATTGGCCCTGGGCTAACATCCGTGCCCATCTTCCTCTGCTTTATATGGATGCCGCCACAGCATGGCTTGACAAGCATGCGTCGGTCAGTGCCTAGGATCTGAACCTGCAAACCCCAGGCCACCAAAGCGGAGCACGCGCACTTAACTGCTGCGCCGCCAGCCCCGCCCCATGGCAGTGCTATTTTTAATTGCTTGAGGAACCTCCATAATGTTTTCCATAGTGGTTGTACTAGTTCACATTCCTACCAACACTGTACAAGGGTTCTCTTTTCTCCACATCCTAGCCAGCATATGTTATCTCTTGTCTTTTTGATGATAGCCATTCTAACGGGGTGAAGTGATATCTCATTGTGGTTTTGATTTGCAGTTCCCTGATGATTACTGATATTGAGCACCTTTTCACATGCCTGTTGGCCATTTATATGTCTTCTTTGGAAAAATGTCTATTTAGATCCTTTGCCCATTTTTTTATTGAATTGTTTGTTTTTGTGCTATTCAGTCGTATGAATTCCTTGTATATTTTGGATATTATCACCTCATCAGATATGTGGTTTGCAAATATTTTCTCCCATTCCAGAGGCTGCCTTTTCATTTTTTTGATGGTTTCCTTTGCTATGCAGAAGGTTTTTAGCTTGATGTAGTACCACTTGTTTATTTTCGCTTTGTTGCTTTTGCCTTAGGTGTCAAATCCAAAAATTCATTGCCAAGACCAATGTCAAGGAGCTTACCACCTATATTGTCTCCTAGAAGTTTTATAGTTTCAGGTCTTATGTTCAAGTCTTTAACCCATCTTGAGTTGATTTTGGTGTATGGTGTAAGACAGTGGTCCAGTTTCATGCTTTTGCATGTGGCTGTCCAGTTTTCCCAGCATCATTTATTGAAGAGACTGTCCTTTCTCCCATTGTATATTCTTGGCTCCTTTGTCATAAATTAATTGACCATATATGTGTGGGTTTATTTCTGAGCTGTCTGTGCTGTTCCACTGATCTATGTGTCTGTTTTTGTGCCAATACCATACCATTTTGATTACTATAGCTTTGTAATATAGTTTGAAATCAGGAAGCATGATGCCTCCAGCTTTACTCTTTTTTCCAAAGATTGTTTTGGCTATTCAGGGTCTTTTGTGGTTCCATACAAATTTTAGGATTATTTGTTCCATTTCTGTGAAAAATGCCTTTGGAATTTTGATAGGAATTGCACTGAATCTTTAGAATGCTTTGGGTAGTATGGACATTTTAACAACATTAATTCTTCCAAATCATAAGCATGGAATATCTTTCCCTTTATTTGTGTGTTCTTCAATTTCTTTCATCACTGTCATATGGTTTTTAGTGTACAGGTCTTTCCCTTCCTTAGTTAAATTTATTCCTAGGTAATTTATTCTTTTTGATGCAATTGTAGATGGGACTGTTTTCGTAATTTCTCTTTCTGATAGTTCATTATTAGTGTATAGAAACACAACTGAGTTTTGTATGTTGATTTTGTATCCTGCAACTTTACTGAATTTATTTAATTAGTTCTAAGAGTGTTTTGGTGGAATCTTTAGGGTTTTCTGTATATAAGATCATGTCATCTGCAAATAGAGACAGTTTTACTTCTTCCTTTCTGATTTGGATGCCTTTTATTTATTTTTCTTGATTAATTACTCTGGCTAGGACTTCCAATACTATGTTGAATAAAAGTAAGGAGAGTGGGAATCTTTGCCTTCTTCCTGATCTTGAGGGACAGGATTCATCTTTTCACCATTGAGTATGTTAGCTGTGGGCTTGTCATATATGGCCTTTATTATGTTGAGGTATGTTCCCTCTATACCCACTTTCTTGAGAATTTTTATCATGAATGGATGTTGACACTCTAATTTTTAAACCATATTTTTATATAGTTGAGATGATAGCATGCATATCTTGGTTGTTTTCCGTTATGTTTCTGAAAATGCCATACATATAATAAATATAATATTGTTTATCTATTCTCTACTTGTTGAATATTTAGTCTATTTTCATTTTTTTTTTTTTTGCTATTATAAACATGCTACCATTATTTTATAAGATTAGAGTCAATAAACAGTTTTCAAATGAGTAAATGTAACTTGAAAGTTTGGATGCTAGAAAGAAGAAAATCATTTCACAAATAGGGGCAGGAAATAATAGCTAGCATAACAGAAGGAACATAGATGTCCTGTGCCATTGTTAGAGGGGTACTTTTTTTATTTCAACCCTGTCTATCTGCTTGTTTAAGGGTTTCTTTTGATGCTATTTACCTGGATCTAATGAAGGACATCTTTGGTTTGTGCTTCATTCAAATTTTTCTTTATAAGTGGGAAAGGTATACTTTATCAACAAATCACATTCCACAGGTTCACAGAATAGCCCTCTTACAATTATTTTTATTAGTAACAATAATAACCTTTGTTTAGTGTTGTACCTTGTGAAGAAAGTAAAACAACTATTATTATCACCTACATACGTCAGAAATGTAGAGAGCTTACAGTTACTTGCCCCAGGTCATCCAACTCTTAAATGATGAAATATGCAAACTACCTAATTGGCCACATTATGCACATTAAACATAAATATACACACACAAAAGCCAACTGACATCCTTAACTGCATTTCTAAATCAAGACTTCATGTTTATATAAGTTCAATTTGCACAAAAACCAACTAACATCCTAATCTATATCTTTAAATCAGGATTTCAAGTTCATTTAAATTCAGTTTCCCTGAAAGCTAACTAACATGTTGAACTATACCTTCTAATCAAAATTTTAGATTTATATAGTTTTAGTTTTTTTAAGGATTGATGATTCAACTCAGAGATCTGCAGATAGCACCTTTTAGAATTTTGAAGGATTTCCATGGCTACCATGATAACATTTCCTAAGTTTAGAAAAATAAATTTGCTAAGGAAAATTATATATTATGTAGAGTAAAAAGTATATAACATATATTTATTAAGAAAGTCTATGATATGTAAAATTAAAAAATATATAACAAAATATATTTATATTATATTAAAATTATACATTATAAAATTGTTAGGCAAAATTATATACATACAGAACTTTTTCTATAACTCAAAAATGAGAACTATGAATATATACTTTTGAAGGAGCAGTAGACACTTTCTGCATGCAGTTTTTTGTTTGTTTTCTGTTTATTTTTTAAAACAGATTTGGCTTGTAGAATGTTAAAACTTGTTTCTTCACCCTTGAACCTTCAGAGAGGCTCTCTCCTACTCCCTCTCTCATTTGGGTGGATTTCTTTAAAGTTTTTGTTTTGAAATAATTATAGATTTACAGGAAGTTGTAAAGATCATACAGAGAGATGGATATATATCTTGTATACCTAGTTTCCCCAATAATTACCTCTTATATAACTTTGGTATAATATCAGAACCTAGAAAATGACATTGGTACAATGTGTGTATATAGTTCTATGCCATTTTATCACATATGTAGATTCAAGTAATCATCACTGCAATAAGATACAGAACTATCCCCTCATTATCCCTTCAAGTCATATCCACTGCCTTCCCCCTACCATCCCTAACCTCTAGCTAGTTTGTTCTCCATCTCTATAATGCTTTCATTTCAAGAATGTTATATCAATAATGGAATTATATAGTTTGTGACCTTTTACATTGGCTTTTTTCACTCAGCATAATGTCCTTGAGATATATTCAAGTTGTGTATCATTTTTATCATTGAGTAGTATTTCATGGTATAAATGTACCACAGTTTGTTTAACCATTCTGTGTGGAGATTTTTAACTAAGAGTCTGAACTGGACTCAGAAATGAAAACATGAGAAAGAATCTTGTCTACCTGCAAGGCATTCTTCTGGTATTCAAGAGGTTTGTCTTAGGAAGGAAGTAATTGAAAGGGGAAAAGATAAAGCTAAGCATAATTAACGCAGTTTTCAGATTAAATTTAAATATCCTATAGAATAGAGATTTCTGGAAGATGGCTTAGGTTCTGATTTTCTGTTTGAATATCTTGTTCCTGAAAGTCATATTTTACACAAGTACCAGTGTCCAAAGAACCATTTAATTAAACCAATCAAGTAGAAAGACAAAGCAAGAACCAACTTAACGACCTGAAGCCAAATCAAGTTTAAAAATCTTGGTAGATTGTCACTAAATATATATAGTCTAAGAAAACTATCAAAATAATTTATTTTTAACCTGTGACTTTTTTTCTAGAACAATATAATCTTTTTTTTTTTTTTCTGAGGAAGATTTGCCCTGAGCTGACATCTGTTGCCAATCTTCCTCTTTTCTGCTTGAGGAAGATTTGCCCTGAGCTAACGTCTGTGCCAATCTTTCTCTATTTTATATGTGGGTCGCCGCCACAGCATGGCTACCGACGAGTGGTGTAGGTCCGTGCCTGGGAACTGACCCTAGGCTGCCAAAGTGGAGTACGCCAAGCCTAATTAACCACCAGGCCACAGGGCCAGCCCCTAGAACAATAGGATCTTGATCAAAAGTGTAAAAGAAAAATAAAATTAATCACATCTACACAAAACCCTGGTTTTCACTGTTGTGCATATTTTCAGCTGCTGTCAGTAATATTTTCCCAGTCTTTTTTGGAAATTTGGTTTGGCAACTAAAAACCTAGCCATTGCTTTCCTGATGAAGCACTGTCTCATCTTCTGATTTTCATTCTGATTGCTAGCAGGTTTACGGAATTAATTACCCTTTTTATTGCTATTTATAACTTAAAGGACTAGTATTTAAATCTCTAAGACCTGTTTTGTCATGAGAATTGTGGAATATATTTTATTTTCAAATTGAAGTTTTCCTATTTCTATAAATTATTTTAAAAAATAACTTACTTGATGTAAATGTGAAAATGTATCTACATTATACTACTATCCATGATGGATGCATTTTTGTGATTCTAAGTAAGAATTCACATGTATTAAATAAAGGCTTGCTATCTCTAACATTTAAAGAGTTCAGAATCAATCAGATACAAGTTCCAGAAAAAACACCTGCTTTACAAATGAAGAAATATAAATCAATAATAAACATATTTAAAATATCCAAAGTCAATAGTAATAAAGAAGCTAGTTAAGAAAACATTAAGATAATATATTGCATTTTAAAAGATTTTTTCTTCTTTTTTTAGTTACAATATTCAGTGTTAGAAAGTATGCAGGGGGGCCGGCCCCATGGCTTAGCGGTTAAGTGTGCGCACTCCGCTACTGGCAGCCCAGGTTTAGATCCCAGGCATGCACTGATGCACTGCTTCTCTGGCCATGCTGAGGCCACGTCCCACATACAGCAACTAGAAGGATGTGCAACTATGACATACAACTATCTACTGGGGCTTTGGGGAAAAAAAGGGAGGAAGATTGGCAATAGATGTTAGCTCAGAGCCGGTCTTCCTCAGCAAAAAGAGGAGGATTAGCATGGATGTTAGCTCAGGGCTAATCTTCCTCACAAAAAAAAAAAAAAAAGAAAGTATGCTGGGAAATAATTATTTATACTCAGCTGAAATGTGATTTGGCAATGTGTGTCCAAACCCTTAAAATTTTGCAAACCATTTACCCTGCAATTTTATCAGAAGGAAGTGATAGTGGATATGCTAAATGTTTGTGTACAATATATCACTATATTTTTAATATGCAAATTAGAAAAAATCAATATGACCAAAGACTGGACGTTGGTTAAATAAATTATGATACATTTATATATTAAAATTCTATGCAGTAATTAAAAATCGTGTTCTGAAGGAAACATAATTGATATGAAAACATATATAATAGATTTTAAGTAAAAATAATTTATATAGCTGTTTTAGTTTAGGATGGCTGTGTGTGTGCATGTGTCTGTGTATTTGTTCATGCTAACTATTGTTTCATGCTGATTATTCATAGTGCATGAAAAAAAGATTGGGAAATTAATATGCCAAAATAATAGCAGCTGTGGTATTTCAGGTATTTTTTCTAACATTGTACTTATTTGTATTTTTTTTAATTTATACAGTCATTATGTGTTACTCTCATAGTCAGTATTGAAAAAAAGGAAAGTTATTTTAAGAAGAAGCCAGAGAAAGGTATACCATTTCTCTTGGTAAATTTGACAAGAATGATAGCTCTAAAATGAGAATTCAGAGACTCCTGGTGCATATTATGAATGCTTATAAAGAGAGCACCTTAATTTACCTAAAGAAAAAAAATATTTTGATTCTAGAACGGTGACTAAAAACATAATGACTCATCTTCCTGATGTATTTATTACTTTAAGCTCAAATGTGAAGACCTGGAGAAGAATAGAGCTCAGTGGTTCTCATACTTTGCAATTCCTTTGGGAAGGAAAGTATATCTCCCCTTTATGCTCCATGTTCTAACATGTAGTTCATCTGACAGATTTCTCTATAACCACTCAGGTCTTTGATTTAATAATTGATGAGCTGACCAACTGTAAAGTACTTTGCTAAATCTGTATCTACTGCTTCTGCTTATGAGAATTCCAAATCTCAACCTGCATTCTCTTGTGATTCCAGAATGCGTTTGTTCTCTGTATGCATTTGCCAAAGGGTCTCACAAAATCTTGGAGTAAGAAGGTGAGACGGGAGACTCTTCCTATACAGTGTCTCTGAGGCAGGTTATTATACAATCTCTGCTCAAATACCCTGCACATTCAAGAAACGTCATTCCATTTTTAATAAACTTGCATGCCTATACACATGTTACATTCCAGTCATACTAAATTGTTCCTGGTTACCAAACAACTTCACGCACTTTCACAAATCCATGCCTTTGTTCATGCTGGTTCCTCAATCTGGTACATCTCTGCCCTTCATCCTTCTGTTAAAATCCTATTCCTCCTAACTGCTTAAGGAACAGTTCTATTATTCTATTATTGCCTCCTCCTTTTTCCATATTACTTTGTTTCAGAGTGAATTCATTGCTCCCTCGTTTGTTCTCCTTGGAGAATATGTCTTTTTCATTTTTCATTCCCTTAACATGTAACAAAGGGCCTTTAACTCAGTAGACACTCAGAAAACAGTTGGTGAACTAATATTGCCTAGTAATCTAACCGTACAGATGCTTTCGGGTTTAATGATCCTCTCAGATATGAAAAAGTCAGTTTGGAGTGATAAGAAATATATGGATTCCAGAACACCTTTAAAGAAAAGACCTGTAATACCACAGGTAGTGCATTCTCTTTGAGTCTGCATTCTAACACACACACACAAAACATAGTTTTTTTGCTGTAATTAATGTGTAATGCGTTACCTTTTTCCCCACAAAAATGATTCTCTCTGAAGTGTTTGAAAGCAATATTTTGCTATAAACTTTCTTCTTTTAATCTCATTTATATTAGTAATTTGCTTGGCAAATATTTTTAACATGTCGGTATAATCTTAAATTCTAAAAAAGTGACATTGACTCATTCAACATATATTTACTGATCACCTGCTGTGTATGAGATTCAAGTCTAGCTGTTAAAAGGAGTTAAAAGACACACATACACACACACACCCCTGCCCTCATGGAGCTTATCTCCTGGTAGGGAGAGTCAGACAATAAGAAAAACAAGTAAAATATATAGTATGTTAAATAGTTATAAGTACTATGAAGAAAAGTAAAACAATGAAAGGATATCAGAATTTGGTGGCAAAATAAACCCAAAAGACTTAGAATTTACTGTGTGTCTCATTGTACAATCCTTTATTTACTTTGTTTCCTGTTTCTTGTGTCATTCCAGAATACTTACATTTGTTAAGTTGTAAGACAAAGCACGATGGAGCCTAAATTGAACTGAAAGCACAGGGTTTTAATACAGCAATATGGCCAAGACGATTTGAAGAGCTTGGAGAAATAATGAGGAACACATCACACACTTGTAAAGAGGTGAATTCAGGTAGCTCACTGGAGTCAATGAAGTAAAAGTCAGATAATTGTTTTTTACTAGTTTTCTTTTTGATAGGACAACATTAAACATTTTAGGAATAGATATTTGAGTCCCGTAAAATAAGACCTATATTACAATGCCATTGGGATTAAATATCACTGAAATGTGTTAGTTTTTCACAGACAATTTTTCCATCATGAGCATCCAGGGATTGCTTCTTTCCCTTTAAACCCTGAACCTATCCTGTCAATGAAGGAACTACGTAGTAGGTATGTAGACGCATCCTGACTTGGAATTTTCACTGCCACTTAAAGGGTCCCTGGGTAAATTGTGGATTCCTGAGAAAGATAATCCAGACTTTTGATTAGGCATTTCTGAGAGGAAGAAGGAAGGGATGATAAGAGGGAGGGGGGAGAAAGGAAGGAAAAAGAGAAAGGGAGAAGAGAAGGACAGAAAAAGAGGGAGAGATAAGGAAAGAAAAAAGAAACAGAAGGAGAAAAAGAAGGAAGGATAATAGAATTGTGGCAATATGTAAAAGAAATAGCACACTAGGATATAATATTGTCAAGTGCTGCTCAAATAACTTTTGACTTTTTGGTTTTTTCCAAGACAACTCTAATTTTCTTATTTACAAAATTTCTGGTCATTGACAACGCCCTGGGTCTTTGACTTCTGTAAGCCATCTGCCTCTTTGGCATTAGCTGTCATAGAAATTTTATCTAGATATTTGTTTCCAGAATTATTTTTTTACTTACTCTAGCATCTATTGCCTAATATGGTTTTTAGTTCTTGGCTCTTACTCTTTTTTTTATATTAAATAGACATGTGACATCCACTGAAATTTTTCAGTGCTAAAGGTACTGATATTTTATAAGTTTCTACTTCTGCTAAATGAGTTTTTAAATATTTACACAATAGTTTCTCGACACTACTCGACAGAGCCATAATATTCACATTTCATTGATTTAGGGACTGATTATATGTGTGGTGTCACCGTCGTTTCTCCATCAGTCTTGAGATCCAGTGGGCTGACTGATAATAAATGGATCATTTTGACATTAATGTCCCATATTTGGCTTGTTTGATCCAGTTCCCACCTGCTATCAGAGAGCCCTCAAGCATCATAAACATTTTCCCTACCACTTAAGAATTTCTGGAACTTCCCATGGGCTTCTCACTTGCGCCCAGAAAAAAGATCCTGCAAACACAATATGGCTTCTCATGGGCACTGCCGCAGTTCCCTGAGACCCTCTTGCAGGAGTACTGTCCACTGCCCCTGCTATCCAGGCCTGGATAGCACGGCTGCCTATGCCAGGCTTTTCTGCTTCATCCTCTGGTACCATTGCCACCTCTTTTGCTGGGGCTGCTCACGCATTGGAGTGTTTACGGAGCTGAAGCACCAATGAATTCTGTGGCAAAATAGAGAAGTATGCTTCTTTCTTTCCTTCTTCCTCCTCTCCCTCTCTCTTTCCCTTCCTTCTTTCTTTAATGTAATAATACCTTGTTAAAACAGGCATCCAAGCTGTGCTGCTTGTTCCTTAATTTACGACAGAGTTTCTATGATCTAGTGAACATAAATCTCTCAGTTTTTATTCACAATCTTCCTTCTCTCTAGGCCCCAGACATGAAACTAAAGGAATGACAGAGATTCTGCTGTAGTTAGAATCCCTCCAACAACTGATATATGGTGGTAACTGGGCAAAACCAGGCTGCCTGCCTGACTCCCTCTTTTCTAAGGAGGTGTTGGTTCCTACCAGTCTCCCTAGCCCCTCAAATCAATAGTCTCCCGGTTTGTCTAACTCAGGTCAGGAGACATGCCCACAACGGTCTTGCCACCAGCAGTGGATATCGTTTAGCCATAAACTGAGAGCACCACCCCACAAGATAATCCAGGTTTTTTATTTTCCCACTTTCTGTCTTTGATCACTTTGCTATTTTAGGTTTTCTGCTTCTTGCTAATCACACAGATGATAATTCTCCAATGCAGTAATTTCATTCACCACTAATTTAATTCCAAGAAAGATTATGTTGCCGGAGAGAGAGAAAGATTATTTGAGGAATATCTATGGATATCAATAACCCATGCTACTCATTTCTTCCATTTTCAAAGTTAATGGATAATTGACTCATTTGGCAATTAAATCTGAAATACACTACTTGTTTACTATTTAACAATACTTTGTTTTGACCAGTTAATGTGTTTTCAAAATGGAACCGCATCCTATTACACCCAATCAGCTTTATTATTTTCATACTTAAAAATAAATCGTGACAAAGTAGACTTCGGCTAAAAATGTGTTCATTTGCCACATTTTCCTCTGATGAATCCCCAAAGTCTAGCAGGGTACCTAGAACATGTGCTAAACATGTTAGATAATTGAGTGAATGAATGAATGCCTCAATCAATCATTCCTGGGATACAGTATGATCTTGTTAATTCAGTCTTCATCCACCTCCATGATTTATTTAGATCTCCGTTAAGCTAACTACATTCTACAAAAGGACTTCCTTACAATCTCTACCCTTTATTTACATATAATAGCTAAGGATTGGCCTACACGCTTGGGGGCTCCATTCTGCATACTAGGAGTAGTTTACAAGGAAGAGTTAGTTCGCTGACTTCCTTCAGCACTCTTCCACTCCATCTTCTCGTTTGCTACCTTTTGCTCTCTTTCCCTTCACCCACTATCACTGGCTCTCTGCTTCCTCCTCTGCCTCACCCTGTCCAGTTCTCATGGCCACTTACTACTTTGGGCTCTAACCTCTAACTCCATTCTTTTGGATTCCTAGGATCAGTACTCTCCTTTTGATGGGATGTTTCCTCAGACACATCAACACAAATCGGGTAAGTCTGAGACTGCTTCTCCTTTGTCTGCTGCCCCCACCCAGCCAGCCTAGTCTCAGAGGCAGAGAGACGGATGCCGTGGAGCACTGTTTCTCAACAGGAGATCCATGAAGCTCCTGATTCAGAATCACCTGCAGTGATTTAAAAATGAAGATTCCCACTCCTCTGTTCCCAAGAGACGTGTAGTTGGTAAAACTGAAGATTACATCTAAATGCACGAGAACATACCCTTGTTTTTTCTTTATTTAAACTGTGCTTTGCCCTGATTGATATGAATATAAACACAGCCTAAAACTCCTTCAGATCCAGTACTAGCAGGGTTAATTTCAATTTAACAATTTCAACTTGCATGTAAGAAAGCATTCAAGCTGAAATAATTGGCTTACTTGTGAAGCCCATCTCCTCATTTGTCAATTCCTCCGAACAACACGTGAGAATTCTCTGTATGTGTATTCTTGGGCATAGTTATGTATATAAACCATTCTTAACCTATCAAAGTGCTCTGTGGGTCAGAATTTTCTGTTATGTTTATAAAAGATTCTCCCTTAAATAACCTGATGCAGCTTTTTGCTAACATATTTTGGGATTCCCAGATTTATGTTCTGACGCCATTGTAAGTCTTGAACTAAGTTTTCCTGGATAACCCTGAGAGCGGCATTTTCCAGCCCAAAACCGCATCGCATTCTGTTTATCTATCTCTAACAGCACTTATCACATTGTAAGTTGAATTACATTTGTTTTCATTTATTTTATCTTGATGGCATTTCAGGGCAAACCACTACCACCTGTCAGTAAAATGTGAGGGTAATGAAGCTGAAAATCAGAGAAGGGTCAGGAATTGGATACTGAAGAATTATTATCAAAATGCAAAACTCATTCATGTTCCTTTCACGGAAGCGGAGTTGAAGATATGGCTAATGGAACAAGACACATTAAATCCATATAGGGCACGTGCGCGAATCAAAGTTCGTGGGGAAACATGAGCTCGCAGTGGGAGGAAGCTAATAAAAAGGCACACATGGGAAGTAATGGTGGCATTCACTTCTAATTAGATCCATCATCATGGATGGAGTCTCTTTACAACGTTGAGTTTTTTCCTAAGGTCCAGGGCCTCTCATATCTTTGTCAGTCTTAACAAAGTAACCTGCTCTATATGACAAGTAAAAAATCCCGTTTCCCATACTGCTGTAACTCTACTTGTTGTTCCTATTTTTTTTCTCCATAGCATTTAACACTTAAACATATTAAGTAATAAATCAAACTTGAATAGATGAACAAATAAATGAACGAAATGTACATGCTTTTTTCACTTTTAAGGGTTAACTAAAATTTTTGAACAGACACTGGTATTCGGTTGTGCATACTAGTATAATTTTCTGGGGTTGAGGTGGCAAGTGTTCCAATTATACTTTCTATTGCCTCATTAGTCTTCACCTATTAGCAAGTAAGTTTTCCTTAATGGGGTATTTAGGATCATTTTAGTGATGGTCATTTATAATAAAAAGAAAATACTACCGTAAACTCCCGCACCGAGCTCTAATGTACTGTTTAATTCTACTTCATCTGCAAGTGTTTCTTTATTTTCTTTTATTAACTGTATTAGAAGAGGCTAATTTGTATAGCATTTACATGTTATTTTCCCCAGCGAGGTGTCTACTGTCATGCTTCTATGGCTCTATTATACCAGAAAATGATACTGCATTGCTTTCAATTGCTTTAATATGAAAATCAATAAAAAGAATTATAGGGGGGAAATTCCCTTACAACTGAGACTATGTAATAAACAGGAAGAAAGGGAAAATAAAGAATAATCTTGAACATACTTGGTCAAACTTTTTTCTTCTTAAAAATAAAAAGTCACTTCGTGTATGTCTCAGAGGCTCAGCTGTGTTACTCGCGTGCCACTGCTGAGTCATCTGCGGCAGTCACATGTGCCAGTTAATTTTGCACGGTGCAGGGTAGGAAAAGGACCCATCAGAGAGAGTCTACAGCATAATTAAGAAACACTCTTCTCGTCCCAGTGCTCTCCATTATCTCTTCCCCTCACCTTGCTCTGTGTTTTTCTTCTCTATGAAATGGTAGTAGTTTTTCAGTCTCGGTGAGAAAATAACAATTCAGTTATCCCCAAATGATAGGAAAACTTGCACACCAAGTCACAGGTACGCAATCTAGCCTAGTCATTTTCAGGCCAAATTTGAGGCAGATAAAGCAAAAGTAGAAAAAGGGCAGAGTTCAGAAATTGTTAGCTGAATTCGTTAAAGAAACTTGATGCTATTGATTAAACGAAGGCTTTTGATCCTAAGATTTTTTCCTCACTGTCATTGGAGATTTTGTCATCATGAGCCAAGCATTTCTGGTACAGCATTTTTTTGGTGGTACCCACACCAAACACTCATGGCTTGAAGTGAAGTGAGAATGAACCTTGCTTAAACCCCACTTTGCTTCCAGGTCTCCAGACTGCAATCAGTCAGATTACCAACATATGACAAATACTTCTCTCTCTCTCTGGTGTGTGTGTGTGTGTGCGCAAGTGTGTACATTTATACCAAAGACACAGATACACAGTACAGCAGGTTTGAAAATTTGCCTCACGGATATAGCTTCACATTGTAGAGATATCTAATAATGGAATCCTAAGCAAGCACACACCACCAAAATGTTTTTCTGTCTGTGTTCTCCTTTCAGTATTAAAAATGAATCCTGCAGTATAATCCCCAAAGTATTATAGTATATGCTTATTTTGTGTATATATATGGATGTGTAATCACAAAGATTTTTAAGTCTACTATGACTTGACTAATAAAGCAAGGATTATTAAGTAAAATCAGGTAGATGAAAAAGCATTATAAACTGTAATATATATAAAATATAAAGTATTAATAAAATATTTTTTTAAGTTTGCAATGGGACATACACTTGTGGTGTTTTCTTCCCTTAACTTCTGTTTATCAAATTGGAATCCTATTTGTTCTTCATGGCCCATAATGAGTAGAGTCATTTTAAAAGACAGATTTGAGAGAAGGCAGCAGAAAGATTTTGTAATACTCTAAATAAGGAGAAAATTCATGTTTATCTAAAAAAAAAAAAGTCAGGGTGGTTACAAAAAAAAAAAAAGGGAAGGGAGCTAATGCTAAGGCCATTGGAGAGCCATTCATGTGGGTGGTGGCCATATACTTTTCAATAAAACATGACTACTTACCATAGCAACTGGACTAGTGTATGGTACATGTGCTGCCTCTGAGATACAGTGCTTTAATAAAGAAATACTTGCAGTAAAGAATGAACAAACACACGGGCACATTTTTATAATCTCATAATAGAAAACAAAATCTTTTGCAAAAGCATTTATATTTTCCCTATTTTTAATACCCAGCTACTGTGTGACAATCAATACAATATGGTATAAGCCATTCGTCTTTCTTTGTGACTGGCTTGCGTTTGAAAGTGATGATTTTTATTTGAGTGCTTGTTTCAACAGAATGAATGCTGCATTTCAGAAGAAGGCACCAAGCTGCGACAGGAAGCTTTCCTTTTCTAGAGAGGGGAGAACAAAATAACTGAAGTCCTTGCTAGGGGACACACAGGTCCGTGTGATTCTCTAAGGACTGCCCATGGACAGGGCTTACGTATTATCTCCTAGTTTACTTCAAGTTTCATACAGGAAGGAGGGGCTTGAGGGATTTTAATGAAGGTATGAGCTGGTTGCAGTGGTCTGCTGAGGAGGCTGCTGATTGCTTTCAGCTACAAATTAAGATCCCCCTGCTTTTTTCTAAGCTCATTTATATACTTTGGTGGCAAGTTTAGAGTTTACAACACCCTAAGCTTTGCATCTGAAAGAGTCTTGGATTTTCTTGTTATGATACTACTCCCTGTGAGTTGTTTCAAGTTTTTACAATAATGTTTATTTTGCACGTGTGGGATTATTCATGTATAATTACTACAGGAAGGTATATTCCATATGTTATAAAAGTTAAATTTTTACTTGGAAATCATAGCCAAGGAATGCTTTTTTTTCTAATGAAAGTAATTTAAATTGAAGTAAGACCCTCTAATACCACCATCTGTACCAGTAAATTACTTTCAGAGTAATTAAATATGCATATCTGATCCATGTACTATACAGAAGAACCAAGTTTTATTGAAGCAAGTTGCTGATAAATCCCCTAGGTATTAAAGATGAAGAACCAATGGCATTTTATATTCATGCAGATACAAATAAGCACAAAGAAAGATATTTGAGCAGTTTTACCTTTTCTAAAAATACATTTTATCAACTTTTCATAGTTAATTGATATTTTTCACTAAATAGTATGATCAAAATTTTTATTGGTCTAACGTTCTGCATTGATTTAAAGCCTCACCAGCTATTTCCATGTGTGTATGTCTGGATTTATGATAGGTGCCCACTCACTTATCTTTCGCAGGTTCTCAGGGAGCAGAGTAATGCAGTGAAACTGAAATCATTATATTGTCTGAATTCATTACAGTTGGACTTGCCCCTCCATGAAATAGTGCTGCACAGCCAATTGGAACTCATGGCCCCAGCCCTTTATTGCATCATCATGGTTTATAGTCCATAACAAATACAAATACAGAAAGGAACCATAACAATATGATACATCTGACCTGCCAGCCTATCTTCTGGGGCTTTGCCTGATGAACTTGCACTTGCACTGCATGAGGCGAAAGCAAAGGGAACATGCTCTGCTGTTACCCCTTGTAAGGTTGGACCTTGGGTCCCTAGTCCACATCTTTGACCTTATCATCCCTACTAATTGTCATCACAGCCAATCTCAACTGGGAAAAGCAGTCATTTATGTAAGATCTCCCAGAAACAAGGCTTGGTGAGGGTTTGTTGATGTCAGTGTAAAAGTGGCTTCCCACTGCGGTGAGACACCCCGGTTGCTTTTATAAAGCATTACTGTCTCCCTTACTGGAGCCGACAAGTGACCTGGGCCCTAGGAATGGTCTGTTAAATTGAAGCTACCAAAGGAAGGCTCTGTCAGGGACTTTTTCAGCCCAGATCCACAGAAATGGAATGTCTTTTTCTCAGATTGTTCTTAATTCTTGGGAATTTGGTAATCAATTTCCATTTCCTTCACATCAATAATTCCCATTAAAGTCAAATTAAATGTTTATTGGAAGGTGTTGGAACTTTTTCTTCTCTTTAGCATCCTTTCATCTTTGTAACCTACTTGAAGTGGGTAAAATCTGCAAGTTAGATGTAGCATTTTTTTTATAATTCATACTTAGCTGTCCTTTAACAAACAGACGAAGTAAATAAATGAATACTTTCCTAAAAAAAGGAAATTACAAATTGCCTTTGGCATAGAAGCACCACAGGATGCTCTATGTATCTTAACATGTTATCTTTTGCTTTAGGTCATTTTACTTTTTTGCTTATTTATATTAAGTGAAAAGGACACAAAATGCAGTACCTGAAGAGTCAGATTGAGGTTCCATGCATATCATTGGAAATGCATTTAAAACTATGGTATTAAAAACATGGATTTGTCCTCTAAATGCAATCTAGTCTCTTCCCCTATTTTTGGGCAGAAAAATCACATTAAACCTTCCCATCCAGTGCATCTTCATCAGAAAAGCCACCTTCAAAGAGTGGATTTCCTTTGCTGGTCCATGACTGGCCTTGTCTCAAGTTTTTACCATTCTGCTACCAAAAGGGTAAAAATAGGAGCAATGTAATAAGATTTGCAGAAAGCTGAATTTATGAAAATTACAAAAACCATCCTTCATTCAGGCTGTGTCATTGGCAAGCTATAAAACTAAGGGCAAACTAAGTAATCTCTCTCTCAGTTTTCACATCCTTAAAATAGGGATATAAAATTACCCACCTCACAGAATTGCTGTGGAGATCAAATGATGTCATACATACAACATGCTCTGAACAGTGCCCGACACATAGTAAGTATTCAATACCTGTTAGCCATGAAGATGATGTCCATGTGTCTTTCCTTCATATTTAGTTTCAAAATGGTCAGATTAGACTCTTTTTGTACATGTGAGTATTCTTTATTGCTTTAATCACACGTGTAGCTTTATGTTTATTTGTTAATGTTTGATTGATGCCTCACCCCAACCAAACTATAAGATTATGAGGAAAGGGATTCACCCTTGTAGCCTCAGATTTCAGCTTAGTACCTGATCGCAAATAGACCGTAAATGAGTACTTTTTGATTAAATAGATTTTGCTTTTATTTAACTGCTTACTTAGAAAAAATAAGAGTTAGCAGCTCTATATTAGTCCCCATATTTTCAAAAGATTTACTAGTGAAGGAAGTCTTAATAGTTGTGGAAACATCATCCTGTTAGAAGCCTCCACCACTGCCTTAAAAAGCCCAATTTAGTGTTTCACCCCTTAGTCAGAAAGGTTTTCTCTCTAATTTAAACCCCTCTGCTATAGCATAGGTCCATTGTTATTTACATAAAGAGGAGGAAAGCTGCCCACCATACCTTACAGCAATTTTCTATCAGACTTAAATAGGGTGATAGTTTTCTCTTTGCCAATGAATTGAAATGTGTTATACAAAACTAACTGCAGATTCCAAAGTCAAATGGTAATAACAAAACAGAATCCAATTTAGCTTAGAGAATTTTAATCATGGAATCTTATAAAAATTTGTATTCTATGGTTTGTGTACCCTCATCCAGTCTTGATAAACATGTTTTTCTCTCAACATGAACTTTAAACCTCTAGGAACTATTTGCGGGGGTAAAGATCTAGTTTTTATTGAGGACTGCTGATAAGGTTCCAGATTCACCCAGTCTGAAGTCTGTTGTATATGCTACAGAACAGTACATTGCAGAGAGTCCCTAAAGCCTAAGACTCTATAAGAAAGGATAACTGGATAGTTTGTACACCATCACGTTTTAATTGGAATAAGTTAGGTTAGATAGGACAGCAAGAACTAACCCTGAATTTCCATATTTTCTTCAATGATTATATAGTCATGCAATGAATATCGATGTTTCAGTCCACAACAGACTGCATATATGACGGTGGTCCAATAAGATTAGTACCATACAGCCTAGGTGTGTAGTAGGCTATACTATCTAGGTTTGTGTAAGTACTGTAAGAGAGGAAGAAATTTTCTTCTACCCTTCTAGTTTCTTCTGGCTAGTCTTAAGAATTAAACTGACACAGGACAGATTAACAGGAGAAAAACAGAAGTTTAATAACATGTATACATGGGAGAAACCCAGGAAAACCAAGTAACTCACCAAAATGGCCAAAGCCTTCATCTTAAATACCATCCTCAGCTAAAGACAAAAGAAGATGTTGGGGGTGGGGAGAGTCAGAGACGTCAAAGAGAAGGAAGGCAATTCACAAGTAGGTAAAAAGAAGCAAACATTTGGAAAACAAGTGTTTGTTTTGGCCACACAGAAACAGAAGAACACAGAGGGGAGCCCTAGGTTCCTCCCTGTCCTCCACCTACTTTGTTACACTAAGTTGATAGCTCGCTTCCTGAGACAGGTTTTTTTATCTGAATTCTTTTAGGCAGTTAAGGGGGAAGTAACAAGAAAAACTTTCTGAGTCTTTTATTTCTTAAAAATAATCAGCCCAAAATGATCCTCATGTCAAAGAGACATATTTTGAGGTGGCAAATTTTGTTTCCCTTCAGTACACTCTATGATGTTTGCACAATGACAAAATCACCTAAGGACACATTTCTCAGAATGTATCCCCGTTGTTAAGTAACACATGACTATATTACCTCTCTTAGACAAAATAACGCATAGTTTTAAAAATAGTTGACCTTGGTTTTAGGCTGGCTCTCTGTGTTACAATTTTAGAACTCTAAGTTACACCATAATACAGATGACTAACTCTTCCTTATCCTCCTACAAGTATAATATAATCACAGTGACAATCATTTTAAGTACATTGTGAGAGGGGTCTCACACAGAGTTGGTTTTTTGAACTGTTTAGCAGCCTGGGCCTGGGAGGATTAGTCGGGACTGGTAAGAGCATGGCAATGGAGTATCCATTGGAAGAAATTAAAAGCCAAACTATTAAAGGAGGGTCAAGCTAGTTGAAACAAGCAACAGATAAGCAGCGATCTTAAAAATGTTTGCTTTCTCAAGGCATTTCAACCAAATATGAAAGCAGCTCATACTTCCTTTAGTCTCTAAATATAGAGGAGCAAGGGAATGAAAATATCTCTAGTTTGCACATTTTCTGCCATTAAATTTCAAAATACCTCTCAGTGAAAATGAGTAGTAGAAACTTTACCTGAAAACTTTGTCCCTTCAGAAAGTACATACTTTCTTATCATGGATTTCAAATACATGGTTTTTGAATGCCCTTTGAAGTAATCTTCAAATTCTTTCTGCTACTCTAAATTAAGTACTCTCCATCACAATATGCTTTTACATATTCACGTATATAAACGTATACTGCTTCGGAGCACTCCTCTCACTCCCACCAGCATCCCAAATCATGGACCAAACCAAAAGCTCATTAGTAATCAGCATTATTATGAAACTAAACAAATTACTATGAGGTCAAAAGAAATTTATAATTTAATGTGCAAAATTATTTCACATGTGTGGGCTGCTTAATTCTCAGCGCATTTTCGGTTAGTTTTTTTTTTTTTTTTTGGTCTGTTTTTGTTATTATTTTGTGTGAGGGGGTTTATTTCATTTTATTATTACTATTATTATTATTATCATTATTATGCTTTTACTGAGATCTTGCTGGACCATGGCTTTTGTTACCAAAGGGATCTGAGAGACGGAATCCAAATGAATAGAAGCCCTCTTAATGAACATGGACTTACAGTATCAAGTCCAAAAGGCAGCCAACAGCATTTGTTTCCATCCTCCAACACAAATAAAGTTTTACCTCTTCATTTTTTTACACAATCTAACTTGGATATTTTCTATTTTATTCTTCTCCGGGAAAGGAGCAGCTGCTTGAAACTTTTAGGTATACTTGAGCTTTCCACCTTAGACGAGGATGGTGCGGTGTGACGAAGATTGTAACTAAGTATGATGAAAAGATTTCTCTTGTACTAAAATGAGTATATTTATACTTGCTCACCACCTTTGAAAGCAAAACTGCGTATACTTTTAAAACTATTTCAGGACCTAAATAAAGTAGATTTTTAAAACAATACTTTTTAAATGGCAAGGAAAATAACAGAATTACCTTATGTTTTCAATTCTCTCTCAGCTGTTTCATAGATAGAATTTTAAAATAGATTTTTGTCTATGAAAGATAATATTCATTTAAATTGTATGAGCATGAGATTATGCCACAAGATATTGTCACCTATTTAAAATAATTTTTGGTTTCTTGGAATGCTTATTTGAAATAGTTACACTAAACTAGAAGTTCTACTAGGGAACGATTAAAATACCAGATTGTTTTTTTAAATCAACATTCTGCAAGGCAAAAGAAAAGCTATACATTTTGGAGAATAGCATAGGCAGCATCTCCTCAGACACTGAGGCATCATTTGGTGCTTAAATTCCAATACCAACTATAGAATTGAAATTGCATTTGCTTTTATACCTCTAGCAGAATACAATGAAGGCCAGATGTAAAATAGTATTTCTCACTTAATTCTTGATTTTCTCATTCTGGAAGTTAGAATTAGAGTAAAAACTACTTATATGACAATATATAGACATTCAATTAAAAGAGAAGCTTAGAAATCAGCTAATATATAGCCCAAATAAACACTATTTAGCTTCCCTAGAAAAGAGCCTTGTTAGGCTTAGTCACATATTCACAACAGAAAAAAAAATCTGACAAAAACACAGTAGGATTTTTAGCTAAAAGTAACGTTTTTTATTAAGAATTATCAAACCCAAACTATGGCTGAGATGAGGAAACCATATCTAAACTGTCCATGAAAGCAATATCAATAAAACAAAAAAAAAATTAATTTAAAACTGTATCAGGCAGTCTTCTACTTCTGGCCATGAGAGAGGAAGTGGATCCAAACTTAAAGTCTCATCATAAACAACTAGAAAACTGAACAACATATGTGAAACAATAATTTTTAAAAAGTGAACACTGAGCATCACAAGACTACCATTTCTGAGAAGAAGGAAAATAAAATGAGCTTTCTGATCACCCCAGTTTTCTGCCTGGAGACAGTTACCAGACCATGGTGCAGAGACAGAGAACCCAAACAGACAACAGAGTTCTCACCAAAATGAAAAGACAATATCAAGTGCTCTAACATATGTACAATTGAAGTTTCCAGAGGAAAGGAGAATGAGAGGACAGAAAAAATACTTGAAGAAGTAGTGGTAAAAATTTTTCAAATTTCATGACAATATAAACTCACAGATCCAAAAAGCATACTGAACTCCAAGAAGGATGAACACAAACAAAAATACACTAAGGCACACATAATCAAATTCCTGAAAACCACTGATAAGGAGAAACTCTTAAAAATGTCCAATAAAAAAGATACATTATATAAAGCGTGAAAAAATAAGAATGACAACAAATTCCTTATCAGAATCTCAGCAATCCAGAAGACAATGGAGTGACATCATTAAATTGCTAAAGAAAACAATGATAACCTGTGAATATAATATTGAATAACAATTTAAAATTATTTGATAAATGAAGATGAAATAAAGAATTTTTCAGACAAACAAAAGCTGAGGGAACTTACTGTTAGCAGGTCTTCATTTCATGAAATATTATAGGTTCTTGAAACAGAAAGAAAGTATTATCAGGTGGAAACTTGAAGCCACACAGTGGAATGAAGAGAGCCAGAAATGGTAAACATGTGGGCAAACATAGACTTTTACTTTCTCATTTAAAAAATTTCTTCAAAGGATAATTGACTAATTAAAGCAAAAAACAACATCAATGTTTTTGTAAAATTTGTAACATACGTAGAAAAAATATATGACAACAATAGCATAAATGATATGAGAGAGAAATGACTGTTTCTGTCATTTCTGTCATTCTGTTAAGCTGTTGTTAGGTTTATCATTCCATGTAATGAGGTATCATATTTGAAGGTAGACTGTAACAAATTAAACATACACCTTTTAAATCCTAGAGAGCAACACTAAAAGTATAAACAAAGAGGTACAGCTGATAAGCCAATAGTGGAAATAAAAGATTCATAAAAAATACTCAAACTAAAACAAAAGGCAGAAAGAATAAAAAAAAATAAATAAACAGAAAAAAATGTAAGTAGAACAAATAGAAAAGAAATAATAAGATTGTAGATTTAAACTTAGCCACACCAATCATATTTCCAATAAATGTAAAAGGAAAAAACTACAATTAAAAGGAAGATATTATTAGGCTACAAAGAACGCAAGACCCATCTATATGCTGTCTATAAGAACTTGACTTTTAGATATAGATATAGATAGATACAGATATAGATATAGACTTAGATGCAAAGAGATATACTATGCAACGACTCATCATAAGAAAGCTAGAGCAGCTATATTAATATCAGACAATGTAGACTTCAGAATGAGAAACACTATCAGGGATAAAGAGAGATACTTCATAATGGTAAAGAAGACATAATAATTCTAAATGTATATACATTACAATACAGAGCTTCAAATACCTGAAGAAAAACCTGACAAAACTGAAAGAAAGAATAAATAAATCCACAACTGTAGTTGACATTTCAACATCCTCACTTAGTAATTGATAAAAAAAACAGATAGAAAATTGATAAAAATATAAACCATTTAAAAACATTATCAACCAACTTACCTAACAGACCGTCACAGAGCACTACACCAACAGCTGGTAAGTACAGATTCTTTAAAAAGTACATGTGGAATATTCCCCAAGATAGAACATATGCTGGGCCATAAAAGAAGTCTCAATTATTAAAGGAGTGAAATAATACAGATTATGTTCTCTTATCATGATGGAATTAATTTAGAAATTAATAACAGAAAGTTACTTCTAAAGTCCCCAAATATTTGGAAATTAAATACCACAGTTGAATAGTGTACTGGAAATCCCAGTTAATGTAACAAAATAAGAAAAATGAATACTGCATATGCATTAGAATCGAAGAGACCAAGTTGTCATTATTTATAGTATGATTGCAGACACAGATAAGTTTAAATAAATTAACCATTAGACTAATATGATAGTTCATCAAGATTCCTGCATATAAAGTCAACATACAAAATTCAAAAGCATTATTATACATAGAACCAATAATAATATTTAATGAAATAAAAGATTGCATTCAAAATAAAAAAAAGAAGAAATCAATACTTTTCACATCATTTTCCTAACAAGAAATTTTGTGGAATTTGACAAGATGATGCTAAAATTCATGTGTGTGAGAAAAGGGCCAAGAATAGCTAAGACAATTCTGAAGAGGAACAAAGTATGGGTACTTGCTCACTGTAAACAAACTTATTACACTTCTGTAATAATTAAGATAATACAATATTGACACAGTGATAGACAAATAGACAAATTGAAAAGGAAAGAAAGCCCAGAAACAGACCCATGTATATACAAAAATTAATATGTATCTGTGGTGACATTATACATAAGTAATAAAAGGATAGTCTGCTAAGTAAATGATACAGTACAAATTAGTCAAATATGCAAAAAATAAAAATTGGATTCCTGCCTCACATTGTGCACAAAAATTTAAGCTGAAATTAACAATTTCCTAATTTGTATTTGAATTTTCAAAATATTACATATTTATAAGAAGACAGGGCTGGATAGAATTTCTTAAACATGACACAAAATAATGCAAGCCACAAAGGAAAATATTAACAAATGTGATCACATTAATTTTTTTCAAATGTTTAGAATAGAAATCCTCAAGTAAAATAAAATAGTCATAGCCAAAGTTGGAACAATTTGAGCAACAAATAAATCATATAGCACTGAATTACAATCTAAAGTATAAAATAAATATCGTTAAGTCCATACTGATATAAATGATTGAATAAATAAATAAATGGGGGAGAACAGACAAATCTCCCACACAAAAGAATTCCAAAGAATTTATGTATAAATTCTGCCCTCAAGGAGGTTGAATATAACTTCCCACTACTTAAGTGTGGACTGCCCATATTTAATTCCTTCTAGAGAGTATAGTAGGGAAAGAGAGAAAATATTAGTTACTTTACAATGGAGAAACCTGACAAACACTACCTCACTCGGGTGACTGATGCTGACATCAGCAGTGATAAGTCATGTTGATAGTATGTACTCTTCATACGATGCGGTGAGAATGGCACTTTTCATCTGTAATTTTCCTCCTCAAAACCCTTAACCCTGGTATAGCCAGGAGGAAAACGTCACACGAATTCCAGTTGGGGAATACTTGATCAGTACTCCTCAAAATTATTAAGGTCATCAAAAACAAGGAAAAACTGAAAACCTGTCACAGCCAGGAAGAGCTTAAACAGACATGATGACTAAACTAATGTGATACCCTGGATGGGATCTTGGAACAGAAAAAGGACATTAGGTAAGGAAATTTGAATAAAGAGTGAACATCATTTAATAATAATATATAATATTGGTTCATGAATTGTGACAAGTGTGCCATACTAGTGTAAAATGTTAATAACAGGGGAAACTGGGTGTGGGAAATACAGGAATTTTCTGTACTATCTTTTCAACTTTTTTGTAAATCTAAAACTGTTCTAATATAAAAGTTTTATATAAAAAAGAAGATAGCCGTAGTCTGGGAGAAAATTTTTACAACATGTGCAAGAGATAAAGATTACATCAAAGAGATATAAAACACTACAATAGATCAATAAGTAAGAAGTATATGATCCAAAAGAAAAATTGGCAAAGAATATGAACCATCAGTTCACGGAATAGGCAATCCTAATGGCCACAAACATATAAAAAGAAACTCAACCTCACAATTCATGAGGGAAATACAAATTTAAATTACAATGTGACAAAATTGCACATACACTGTAGGAATTAAAATGTAAAAATCTGACAGTGTAGAAGAGGAGGTGGAACAAGGGCAATTCTCAGCTATAATTATAGATCGAAAATTGGGTCAAACATTCTGGAAACCTACTTAATAATATTTAATAGAATTGAAGATGCACCATACCTTTCAACCCAAGTATGCACCTCAAAGTATAGATGGTAGAACAGTTTTCCTGCTAATGGTGTATTCAGACAGCCAGGGGTATACAATGACGTTCTAAGGAATATGAAGGCATAGTTTTATGGGAGCCATCGCTAGGATCCTCGACTTCCATAGTATCCTTTTCAGCATTGAGAGTCCTTAGAAGAGAGGTCTGCCTATTCCCATTAATTACCCCTACCTTCCTTCATAATCACCCTTTTCAAAAAGAATGGGACATCTCTCTCCTCCTTGAACCTTACAATGGTGGATTGCCCTAGGTCTAAAAAAATCTCCGAGTGCCAGAGACATTTCAAGAATGCATAGCTCATGAGGGAGAGTCCCAGGACTGCAAGCAGTAAGCTTGGTTAAGAAACTTTGAGGGGGGCAGTGCCTTATTTCATCCAAGGGACAAAAAAACAAGGCAAAACCCCACGTCTTTGTCTTTTTAGCTATCCTTCTTTCTTTCTATCTTAGAAATAGAATTCAGAAATGAATTGGTTGTCATGAGTAGGAGTATAAAGCACTTTTATTTGAACTGAAAAATAAAGTCGTATATTCCTGATAGAAAATAAGTCTGATAGGGGCCAGCCCGGTGGCATAGCGGTTAAGTGTGCACACTCCACTTTCAGTGGCCAGGGGTTCCCAGGTTCAGATCCTGGGTGCACACCAACACACCGCTTGTCAAGCCATGCTGTGGTGACGTCCCATATAAAGTAGAGGAAGGTGGGCACAGATGTTAGCTCAGAGCCAATCTTCCTCAGCAAAAAGAGGAGGATTGGCATCGGATGTTATCTCAGGGCTGATCTTCCTCACAAAAAAAAGAAAAGAAGTCTGATAACTATTTGTTTTGACAACAAAGACTGATTTGACATTTTAATTAAATCATAAACATTTCCCATAAATCAAATCAGCCAAATCTGCTCCAAGGTTTTGACCAAAATATATTTAAATCACAAATACAATTTAGAATATACTGAAACATGTATCCTTTGCAATTCTTACCTTTGGATTAAAAAAATAGATGTTAAGTTAAAAATGTGCAGTGATATAAAATTCACTAGGAAGAAAGAAGTCTGGTAAGAAAAGCCGGGGCAGATATAAGTTCTGATTGCAATGAGTACTACTCTGTGATGGGTATAGAACAGCATGTTCTCAAGTAACTTCCCAGGTGTGATATGACCCTGGTGTTAGTCTAGTAGGGCTGTCATAACAAAATACCACAGACGAGGTGACTTAAACAACAGAAATATATTTTCTCAACATTCTGGAGGCTAGAAGTCCAAGATCTAGGTGTTAGCACCTTCTTTTTTTTCTGAGGTCTCTCTCCTTGCCTTACAAATGGCCACCTTCTCCCTGTGTTCTCACATGGTGTTTCCTCTGTGTGTGCCCACTCCTGGTGTCTCTCTCTCTCTCTTTTTTAGCTTTTCTTTAAAAAATAGATTTTATTTTTTAGAGTAGTTTCAGATCCACAGAAAAATTTAGCAGAAAGTACAGAAATTTTCCATATATCTCTCCTCTCCCCACACATGTATAGCCTCTCCCATTATCAACATCCCCTACCAAAGTGGTATATTTGTTACAATTGATGAACTTACATGGACACATCATTGTCACCCAGAGTCCATAATTTATATTAAGGTTCACTCTTGGGGTTGTACATTCTATGAGTTTGGAAAAATGTCTAAGGACACGTATCCATCATTATGGTATCATACACAGTATTTTCACTGCTTAAAAATCTTCTTTGCTACACCTAATCATACCTCCCTTGCCCCTAATCTTTGGCAACCACTGATCTTTTTACTGTCTCCATAGTTTGGCCTTTTCCAGAATGTCATATAGTTGGAATCGAAGAGTATGCCTTTTCAAATTGACTTATTTCACTTAGTAACATGCATTTAAGTTTCCTCCATGTCTTTTCAAGTCTTGATTTCTTTTTAGCACTGAATAATTTTCCATTTTCTGGATGTACCACAGTTTATTTATCCATTAACCTACTAAAGGACATCTTGGTTGCTTTCAACTTTTGGTAATTATGAATAAAGCTACTATAGACATCCATGCGTAGGTTTTTCTGTGGATGTAAATTTTCAACTCCCTTGGGTAAATATCAACGAGCATGATTGTTGCATCATATGGTAAAAGTATATTTAGTTTTGTAAGAAACAACCAAACTGTCTTCCAAAATGGCTGTACCATTTTGCATTCCCATCAGAAATGAATGAGAATTCCTATTGTTCCACATCTTCACTAGCATTTGTTGTTGTCAGTGTTATGAAAAGTGATACCTTGTTGTTTTAATTTGCACTCCCCTGATGACATATTATGTGTAATATCTTTTCCTATGCTTATTTGCCATAAGTATGTCTTCTTTGGAGAGGTATCTGTTAAGGTCTCTGGCCTGTTTTTCAATTGGGTTGTTTGTGTTCTCCTTGTTGAGTTTTAAGAATTCTTTGTACATTTAAGATAACAATCCTTTATCAGACATATCTTTTGAAAATATTTTCTCCCAATCAGTGGCTTGTCTTTTCATTCTTTTGACAATGTCAGTGGCAGAGCAGAAATTTTTAATTTTAATGAAATCCAGTTTATCAAGTCTTTCTTTCATGGATCATGCCATTGGTGTCATCTAAAAAAGTCATCGTCAAACTCAAGATCATCAAGATTTTCTCCTATGTTATCTTCTCAGAGTTTTATAGTTTTGCGTTTTACATTTAGGTCTGTGATTCATTTTGAGTTAATTTTTGTAAGGGTATAATATCTGTTTTTACATTCATTTCTTTGCATTTTCACTTATTCCAGCACCATTTGTTGAAAAGACTGTCTTTTCTCCATTGTAATGCTTTTGCTTCTTTGTCAAAGATCAGTTGACTGTATTTATGGTGGTGTATTTCTGGGCTTTCTATTCTTTTCCATTGATCTATTTGTCTATTCTTTTGCCAATACCACACTGTCTTGATTACTGTAACATTGCAGTATATCTTGATGTAGGATAATGTCAGTTCTCCAACTTTGTTTCTTTCCTTCAATATTGTGTTGGCTATTGTGTGTTTTTTGCTTCCCCATATAAACTTTGAATCAGTTTATCAATATCTGTAAAATAACTTGCTGGGATTTTGATTGGGATGGCATTGAATCTGTAGATCTAGTTGGGAAGAACTGACATTTTGACAATATTGAGTCTCGCTATCTGTGAACATGGAGTATCTCTCCATTTATTTAGCTCTTTATTTCATCAGAGTTTTATAGTTTTCCTCATATAGATCTTGTATGTATTTTGTTAGATTTATATGTAAGTATTTCACTTTTGGGGGTGCTAATGTAAATGGTACTGTGTTTTTAACTTCAAATTCCACTTGTTCATTGCAGGTATATAGAAAAATGATTGACTTCTGTGTATTAACTTTGTATCCTGCAACTCTGCTATAATTGCTTATTAGTTCCACGTTTTTCTGTTGATTCTTCCAGATTTTCTACATAGACAATCATGTCATCTGTGAACAAAAGAGAGTTTTATTTCTTCCTTCCCAATCTGTATACCTTTTATTTCCCTTTCTTGTTTATTGCATTAGCTAAGACTTCCAGTATGATGTTGAAAAGCAGTAGTGAAAGGGGATATCCTTGCCTTGTTCCTGATCTTAGTGGGAAAGCATCTAGTTTCTCACCATTAAGTATGATGTTAGCTACAGGTTTTATATAGGTGTTCTTTATCAAGTTGAGGAAGTTCCCCTCTATTCCTAGTTTACTGAGAGTTTTTATTACTAATGGGTGTTAGATTTGGTCAAATGCTTTTTCTGCATCTATTAATAAAATAATGTGATTTTTCTTCTTTGGCCTGTTGATGTGATGGATTACATTAATTGATTTTCAAATGTTGAACCAGCCTTGCATACCTTGGATAAATCCCACTTAGCTGTGGTGTATAATTCTTTTTATACATGGTTGGATTCAATTTGTTAAGACTTTGTTGAGGATTTTTGCATGCATGTTTATGAAAGATATTGGTCTGTAGTTTTCTTTTCTTATAATGTCTTTGTCTGGTTTTGGTATTAGGGTAATGTTACCCTCATAGAAGGAGTTAGAAAGTATTCCCTCTGTTTCTATCTTCGGAAAGAAATTGTAAAATTCAATTTCTTTAATAGATATAGGCCTATTCAGATTGTTTATTCCTCTTGTGTGAGGTTTGGCAGATTTTATCTTTAAAGAAATTGGTCCATTTCATCTAGGTATCAAATTTGTGGGCATATAGTTGTTTATAGTATCCCTATATTATCCTTTTAGTGTCCATGGGATCTGTAGTAATGTCCCTTCTTTTATTTCTGATATTAGTAATTTTTGCCCTTTCTCTTTTTGTCTTATTTAGCCTGACTAGAGACTTATTGATTTTACTGATCTTTTCAAGGAATCAGTTTTGGTTTTGTTGATTTTCTGTTTTCAATTTCATTGATTTCTACTCTAATTTTTATTATATCTTTCTTGTGCTAATACTTTGGATTTAATTTGTCCTTCTTTTTCTAGTTTCCTCAGGTGGAAGCCTAGGTTATTGATTTTAGATCTTTCTTCTTTTCTAATATATGCATTAAATGCTATAAATTTTCCTCAAACACTGTTTTTTCTGCATCTGACAAATTTCAATAAGTGTGTTTCCATTTAGTTCAAAATGGTGTTTAATTTCTCTCGTGATTTCTTCTTCAACTCATGTGTTGCTTAATCTTCCAGTATTTGGAGATTTTCTAGCCATCTGTCTGTTATTGATTTCTAGTATAATTCCACTGTGGTCTGAGAGCAGACATTGTATGATTTCTATTCTTTTAAATTTGTTAAGGTACGTTTTATGGCCCAGAATGTAGTCTATTTTAGTGAATGTCCACATGAGCTTGAGAAGAATGTGTGTTCTGCTATTGTTGGATGAAGTAGTCTATAGCTGTCCATTATATCCAGTTAATTGATGGTATTGTTGAGTTCAACTATGTCCTTACTGATTTTCTGCCTGCTGGATCTGTCCTTTTTTGATAGAGGGTGTTGAAGTCTCTAACTGTGATAGTGGATTCATCTATTTCTCCTTGCAGTTCTATCAGTTTTTACCTCATGTATTTTGATGCTCTGTTGTTAGGCACATACATGTTGAGGACTATTACATCTTCTTGGAGAATTATCCTCTTTATGATTGCGTAATATTCCTCTTTGTCTGATAACTTTACTTGCTCTGAAGTCTGCTCTGTCTGAAATATTAATATTAATTAATTAATATTAACTAATATTAATAGTTACTCCTGCTTTCTTTTGATTGGTGTTATCATGGTATATCTTTCTTCATCCATTTACTTTTAATCTATATGTGTCTTTATATTTAAAGTAGGTTCTTACAGACAACACATACTTGGGTCTTGTTTCTTGATTCACTCTGACAATCTCTATCTTTTAGTTGGTGCATTTAGACCATTGACATTCAAAGTAATCACTATATTGATATAGTTGGATAAATATCTGCCATATCTGTTACTGCTTTCTATTTGTTGTTCTTCTTCCTTGTGCCTATTTTTTTCTTCCACTCTTTTTCTGCCTTTTCTGGTTTTAATTGAGCATATTATATGATTCCATTTTTCTCTCCTTTCTTGGCATATGAGTTATACTTCCTTTTTCACTCTTTTTAGTGGTTGCCCTAGAGTTTGCAATACATGTTTACAACTAATCCAAGTCCACTTTTGAATAATACTATACTGCTTTACAGGTAGTATGAGTACCTTATAATAACAAAATAATTCCTCCCTCCTGTCCCTTGGATCATTGTTATCATTCATTTCACTTACATAAGCAGACATATATACATAAGCATACATAATCAAATACAATGTTGCTATTATTATTTCAAACAAATTGTTATCTGTTAAATCAATCAAGAATAAAAATTAAATTTTTAAATTTTATCTTCATTTATTCTTTCTCTGATGCTTTTCTTTTCTTTATGTAGATCCAAGTTTCTGACATTTATCATTTTCCTTCTCTCTAAAGAATTTCTTTTAACTTTTGTTTTACAAGGCAGGCAAACAGGAAACAAATTCCCTTGATTATTGTTTGAGAAAGTTTTTATTTCTCCATCACTTTTGTAAGATAATTTGTCAGAGTACAGAATACTAGGTTGCTGAGTTTTTTTTCTATTAGTACTTTAAATATTTTACTCCACTCTCTTCTTGCTTGCCTGGTTTCTGAGGAAAAGTTGGATGCAATTCTTATCTTTGCTCCTCTATCAGCAATGTGTTCTTTTTCCTCTGGGTTCTTTCAGGATTTCTTTTCTGTATCTTTGATATTCTGTAGTTTAAAAATGATATACTGAGGTGTACTTTTTTTTGACATTTATCTTACTTGGTATTATCTAAACTTCCTAGATCTGTGGTTTGGGGCATTAATTTGGGGCAATTCTGAATCATTATTTTTTCAAATATTTCATCTGTTCCTTTCTCTCTTTCTTCTCCTTATGAAATCTCATTATGTATATTTTACACATTTTGTAGTTACCCCACAGTTCTTGGATATTCTGGGGTTTTTTTTCCAATCTTTTTTCTCTTTGCTTTTCAGTTTTCAAAGATTCTGTTGATATATCCTCAGGCTGAGAGATTCTTTCCTCAACTGTGTCTAGTCTACTAATAAGACCATCAAAGGCATTCTTCATTTCTATTACAATTTTTTTGATCTTAAGCATTTCTTCTCAGTTTTTTCTTAGAATACCCAGCTCTCTGCTTACATTGCCCGTCTGTTCTTGTCTGCTATCTACTTTATCCATTAGAGCACTTAGTATCTTAGTCATAGTTCTTTTAAATTCCTGATCTGATAATTCCAACATCCTTGCCATATCTGAGCGTAGTTCTGATGCTAGTTGAGTCACTTAAAATTGTGTTTCTTGCCTTTTAGTACATCTTTAAATTTTTTCTTGATAACTATACATGATGTACCGGGTAAAACAAACTGGTGTAAATAGGCCTTTAGTAATGTGGTGAGAAGTTGTGGGGGTAGAGGAAGCATTCTATAGTCCTATGAGTAGGTCTCAGTCTTTGGGTATTTCCCTTTCCCCAGGTCGGTTAGGCTCTGGTATAACCCCAGCAGGTTAGGCTCTAGTTAAATAGTTTCTCCTGAGGGCAGACTTTGAACAGGATGCTCTGGTATATTTCAAAATTGGTCTTTTTCCCCTCCCCCTGCTGAAAGCATGAGGGAATTTTTCTCTGATGTTTACTATGTGAACCTGGTCAAGCTCCTGGAGGTAAAATTCACAAAAGTGTGAGGGCCCCTGATTACTGAATCTCCTTGGAGTTTTTTTTCTCCGACTTGTCCATACTGAGCCTTTCTCAGTTCATCAATTACAATTCAGGTTTCCCTGTTCTGGCACTGGTTCCCTGAGAGGTTTTAGCTCATGGATTTCTGCTCCAATGAGTTGTGATATTTTGTATTTGTCTGTTGGGCTCTCCAATTTTGGAGGCAGCAGTTTGCCCTGTGACCTCACTTCTCTAATAAATCTAAGAAGAGTTGTTGATTTTTTCAGTTTGTTCAGCTTTTTACTTTTTGTTAGGATGGAGTGGTGACTTCCAGTTTCTTATGTGCTGGTCTGGAAACTGTAAGTCTCCCTAGTGTCTCTTTGTGTTTCCAAATTTCTTTTTCTTATAAGGACACAAGTCAGATTGGATTAGAGTCCACCCTAACAGCCTCATTTTAACTTAATCACTTCTTTAAATACAGTCTGTCTCCAATACTGTCAATTCTGAGGTACTAGAGGTTAGGACTTCAACATATGAATTTTGGGGAGGAAACATTCATCCCCAAACACCTCTTCTATGTTGGAAAGTAGCCAATAACGAGAATAGACAGTATTGCACTATACTCTATGCTCTATATCAATTTGGGCTCCAGGTACACCATGCTGTGGGTCTCCCCTCTGAGCATGATACAGAGAGTGGAAGCATTCCCTTTCCTCTCTTTAAAAGTGACTTTGGCATTGTAATGATTCTGTGAGAATTGAAAGCATCAAAGATCAGCAGTGATAGTGGTAACATGACTTCATTCAACACGACATCCTGATCTGAGAGGTTCTGATCACAAGAGTTTTGAGGGGAAAAAAAACAAGTCCTAATGTAACAAGTTCCCAAGAGAACATGAATCTTGAATGGTGCATGAAAAGATGGGTGGAAGTTGGATTAACCAAGGACAGAAGAAGAAATATTAAAGGATACGGGTAAAAATAGAGTGATGAGGAGAGGAGGAGGAAGAGAAGCAAAAATAGAGGGTGACTTTCATACAATATTCTGGATAATTATATTAAAAAAAATTAATGGAGCTTAATGATTATCCTACAGTGGTATTTTGAGCAATGTTTTTAACTAATCCACACTCATTAAATATTTGCTGAATAAGTGAACTGAGCAATGAACAGCTAGTAATTAATTTTGGTCATCAAAAATATCTCTCATGATTTTCAGGCTATTTTACTTTCTTGGAAATAATTTAAGAAGAGCATTATTTGGTTGTCCCAATTGAAGAGCTATCAATAGAGTTTGACCAGCTCTTTAGCGTTCGGGAAAGAGTTAATAAGGAGTTGTAACGACTTCCAGGAAATACAATGAAAGAAACAAGGAAGATTTGACCAGATCAGTTCATGTCAGACTAGAAATTGCCCCAGGAGCCACACTTTTCACCGTCCCACTCCTTTTTTCCATATCCGTATCTCTTCCCTTACTTCTATTTCTTCTTCTTTCCTATTTGTTTCTGTCAATTACTTTCTTCTTTTTATGTCTCTTGATGAGTATTCCCATCACTGTGGGATATTTCTTCACTCACTATTTTTCCTCTTTCCCTTTCTGTCTCTCTTCCTATCTTCTCTGTCTTTCTACTGTCTCTTTTTTCACAATCTACATCTTTCCCCGTTTAAATCAGTCGTTATGTAGACATCAAGTGGATTTTTAAAAACCATGCTACATTTTTTAAATAAAGTTTACATTACTTCTTGATTTTAAGAACAGTCCAAATATCATTCTACGTGATTTTAAGGGAAAATTATAAATTAGTTGTATTCCAAGAGCCAGAAGAATGGCCTCCTCGATGTCGGTCAACTCTCCTTCTTCAGAAAACTCCTTGACCTCTAGGTTAAGTGAACATCCTCTCCCTGCCTAGCATGTGCTAAGAAACTTAATAAAATACAGCTATTATTATTTTCATTATTATTTTCGTTGCATTTAATGATGTTTTTCTGCCAATGTGTAAATTCTGTGAAGTTGGAGATGATATTATTTTGTGCACCCTGTAAGCCCTAGGTGAGTGCACTTAGCTGAGTGCCTGGAGCAGAGAAGGCAGTTAAACAATGTTTGTTAAATGAATAAATAAAGTAATGAATGAAATAATTCAGCCCATCCCCATGTTCATCTTTTCAGAAATAGCCCTCCTTTCTTAATCTTTGTAACTCGTCTAAAACTTTTCCACTCATTCCACAGTTCCCTGAAAATGTGAAGACCACAACTGGACTGTGGCAAATGAAAATGAAGTCATTCTCATAGGCAGTGGGTTCTGAGATAAACTCTATAAATTTTAAAAGTTTCTTGCTGTGACCTCATCTTTAAACTATAATGTGCTACACATTTCTCTATTTTTCCCTTACCTCTTGATGCTCCAGAAATATCTTCTCTAACATTGCTTTACACACCAAAGTCACCTGGACTTTCTACCTATTAACCGCAATGGGCCTCTTACTTACAGTTTAGTGTCTAGTGTTTTCTTTCCCATCCTGCAGTGTGTATTTTTCTTTTCCTGAAAGAGTAAAACACGAATAAATGAAGATAAATTGCTGGCTTTGTTCCAAAACAAGCTTGTTGTTTTAGGACCCAAACTGTCTCAAACATCATTAAGAAGCAGCAGGCCACCCAAGGTTGTGCATCACTTAGCAATTAGGTCACACGTTGGCGGTTGGAGGCCCTCAGCCTTTGGCCTTGTTCCTCGCAGCACACCCAGGCAGGGCACCGGTATCCAAACAATGCCCACCCTGCTGTATCTTGTTCCTTAATTGGTATAACTTAGAGATGCTAATGTGCGCAGGCAGACCCTGTCGCCCCAATTAGGCCTCATTAGTGGCTCTGCCAGTGGTGACCACTGCAAAGTGTTATTTGCTCTTGGGAAGTCTTTGTAAGGTGCTCGGAGTTCCTGTGGAGAAGAAGCAAGGATGCGTTTTACACTCTTTACAGTAGTAATCTCCTTTTCTTGATTTTCTACAGCCACTGTCAGTTTGACTAGTTTTACTTTCCGTGGCTCAGTAATACCATGGATGCTGCTGCCTGGGGTGATAGGTGGAAATTCTTACCGATGCCCACTTGGAGAGGTCTGGTTTATATCTCCCCCTTTCCCCCTACTTCCCACTGATTTTCCATGAAATACAGAAAATATACTCAGAGACAGGTTTCTGGAACCCAAAGACAACACCATCCTGAACCCTGAAGTGTCCCATAAGTAATTTTCAGCTGACTGAAAAGCAAAAAATAAAAAACAACAATCTTGAAAAAGGCATAGGAAATGAAGAATACAATTATTTTTTTATTTTTTAAGTCAGAGATATTTCAAAAGAACAAATTCTGAGAATGCTGCCGTTAACTCTTCAAAATGGGAAACTGCTTGTTGGTCTAACCAAACTGGAGAGAGGCACACGCCCACTAACAGAGGACTTCCTGTAGATATTTTAGTTCCTGCACATTTCATTTAAAAGGAGACACAATGTGATGCTTCATTAGGGTCCCTACCCAAATCCACTTGGGTTATACCATTGTTCGAGTTTACCCACAGTCCTTGCAGACAAGAGCTCCTCAAAGGTAAGCTGGCAATGCAATAATTCCCTACATCGGAATGGGGCAGGACTAGCAAGAATGTCATTACAGCCTGCTGCTGCTAGCCCCTCAGTTCACTCAAAGGTCATTATAGTTCTTGTTTTAATATTTTCATTTTTTTCCCATAAGAATGGGAGGGAGTGAAATAAATACACTCAAATGAACAAGACTGGAGACAGAGCGATCAATAATAGAGGACATTAAAAAATGGCAGATGTGACTGTCACCCGCTTGCAATTAGTTGTTTAAAGAAAATCCTTTCTCTATTTTTTTTTTTTTCTTTCTTTGACTATTTACCTTCCAACAGCTGCCTAAACTCTTGGCATTGCTGTATGTACCAAGACATGCACCATCTAAAGAGCCTTTAGGAGAATAATAAAAGTAGGGCTTTCCTGGTCGCCATTTCCATCATGTGATTTTCCCCTTAGTTACTTGCATCCTTCTTCCTGCCCCTTGACTTGTATGAGCAGTTGCTGCAGAGATGGCAGGATGTCAATGCCCCCAAAATTGAACCTGTGATTTGTTTTTCTTTGATTTATGTTCTTGTAGTCAATAAACTTTATAAAGGAAAGTATCAGACTGAACAATCAATCAAAGATAAACAGATTCCTGTCCTTTAAAAGCATTTCAGCCCAGTAGGTGAGTGCCTCATTCATCTTTTGCAGGCACGCTTTCGGCCTTTCCACTGAGACACAACCCACTGCTCACTACAGGCAGCGTTTCTACCAAAGGGCTGCTGCAGTTGAGCTGAGATTTATCAATTTCATGGCACCAGTGGTCCTGATACGGTATCATTTTCAGGATCTAAATGGTTAAGCATGCTGTTTGCATGCCGAGACCTGGGCTTTCCATCTACCTGAAAGGGGAGAGGGATGAGTCGTTTTAAACACTCTAGGTTTACACTGTCTGGTTCTATAAAAATTCATATTGTGCACTTTTTTTTTTAATTCTAAAAAGCCAAATCCCTTCCTTTCAAAACAGAATTCCCTCTTCGTTCTATTAGTGGTTTCTGAATCTTCCTTCGAATAAGGCAAATGTCATCCGGCACTTTTGCTTCTCTGCAGCACAGATGGTGTGCATATGCAGATTGGTGATTTTCTAATCAATACAGTGGCACTTGGGAATATCTGTAAGTATTGTAATAATGCATTAGTCAGGAGTGATGTTGTAACACACTGAGATCATACACATAAATCTAAGACACCATGTCTAGACACTCCAGGGAAGATGGCATGGCACGGGTTGGAGCAGGCATTAAGGGAGGGCAATATTTCAAATATGATGGGAAAATAATGCAATTTGCAGACTTTAATAAAACCATTGGGGAATTAATTTCAGTAGGGGTACATTCTCTCCCCAAACATTCGCGTTCTTATGTCTGCTTCATGGACACTTGTAATGAGATACTTTTCACCTGTTAGCTGAGGCATAAACACAGAATGGGATCTGTGAATTGAGCTAGATTTTTAATGTGCTGAATATGAAAATAATCCCTTTATAGGTAGTGCTTTAGTGGTACAAAAGTGCATTATGCAAACAACACACAGACAGAATAAACCTTGGAGATTCAGAGTTAGAAGAGCTTATAAATTAATCTCCTAAACACACCTTGAGCATGCTCAGAGAGTCCACTCAATCATAAAACTTGACCAACTCAACCTGCAAAGTTTTAATGGGGATGGTTCGATGATGAAAAATGAAAACGATATTAAATGTGCGTGCATTTTAACACTATCCAAAAGTTACAGCCTGGTTTTGCTCTCTGCTGCCTCCAATGCCATTTGTTCTTGAGCCCTTTATTTTAATCAGCCAGACTTTATTTCAATTCTGCAGGCTGATAGCAGTCCCCATGTCAGGTACTCACCGTGAGAGAAACGCTGTGATAAAAATCTTAAATTAAACATAGCCAGAAATGAAAGATGTAAGTATTTCCAAGCAAAAAAACGGGTACAGAATGCACAGACTCCCTCTCACCCCCTCGCCGCTCAGTTTCAAGCAGTGACACCACAGGCTCCTGGGCCCACAGACTGCTGAGCCTGTCTTCTGGTTGTCATTTTGGTCCACTGCTGCCTAAGTGAAGTTCCCTCAAGTCTCAGGCCAGCTCCGTGCTCCTAACACTCTGGAGACTTTTCAATTAAAATGCGAGAGAAGCCAAGGCTAGATGGAATCCGTGCAATTATCTCTGTAGCCATAGAAATGCACATGATAAATGAACTCCAACCTTTTCCTTTCTGATGACAACTTGGGCTCTGAATAGAGGTGTGATTTTTTTTTTTTCTTCTTGTGAGTGTGAGGAAGATTGTGGTTTTCTTTAGTATAGAGTGAAACGCCACTTCCTTGGCAAAATATCTCAAGGCAGAATGCTTCCATCACCTGTCCAATTTGGTTCTGTGAGGCTTAGGCTTAGAAAATAATTTTTTTTCTCTCAGACTCCTGTCCAGAGGGAAAATACATTGCAGCATCTCATTTGCAGAAATCTTTTCTTGCAACTGGAGTGATTCATTTCCTTATTATGTTAATTTTTAAATTTGAGTTTCTAAATATTTTGCTCTGTATTTTTCTTTCAAACACTGCTTTTAAAGGGGGAATAAGTATACACACAGAATGTATTAAATCTGTTTCATTTCCTAAGTCTTGATCTACTTCCCTCTTGGTGGAAGGCCATTTTATCCATATTACTAATACTGGACACATTTCATGAGAAAGGCTAGAAAGCTCAACAAGAGCAGAGGTCAATCTACAGTTTTCCATACTCCCCGTTTCTTTGATCAGTGACACACACCCAGTGGCCACTCCGTCAATACTGCTCATGCAGAGAACGGCCATGGAAACTGCAAGAGCACCTTAGTAAGTAGTCTCCACTCAAAACACAGGAGATAGTTACCCTCCCTTTCAAATTGAGGAAATACAGAAAACCCCATCCTATTTTTCTTCATTACCTCTTATTCTAGTCCACTATTTTCAACTTCAGCAATCTTTCTGCCAAATGCAGAACACGAGTCCGTATGTCCTTTTCCCTTTCTTAGCCTGCTTACAGTTCGCGATACTGCTGGAGTTGATCCCATTTGAATTCTTAGTCATACAATAATCAAAACTTAAACCATCATGTTCCTGTCACTATTTTTTCCCTGTCTTATTCTTAGGGCCATTTTAATTCCCTAGTGAGAAACTTAAACATTTTATGACAGCTATCACCAAAATATGTGTTTAAGAACATGTCCTGCAAACATTAATGCTTTGGCTCACTTTTTTTAATCCATTCCACCATAGTCTGATTACCCACTGGCAGTTCCTCCTCGCTCCACATAAATTTAAGATGGTGATAAGATCACAGAGATAATGTGTATTCCCTTCTGTTTAACAATTTGTAGTTTACAAAGTGCATTTGGGAACGTGAAAAATAGTGGTCTTTGTTGGGGATGAAGGAGAGAAAAAGGAATAATTGTTAAACCACACTTATATGTGATCCTTCAGAGGAATCAGTGCTCTGGGCATCAGCCTGGAGATGGAGGATGAAACGTCTTTGTAGGGGGTTGAGCATGATGTTGTCAGAAGGAAGAGATCTCAAAAAAGAGACACTGCTCCTCAGGGTGGGGACAATGAGGGGATGGCCACCATTTCGAACAGAAAACAAATTATAGAATTCCTCATATTAAGATCAATCATAAATAAAATTATTTGTCAGGAGATAAAGTTCTTTTCTACATTTGTAACTGAATATCTCATCGTGGCCATTTCTTCCCCAAGCCCATCAAAGCCGTTTGTTTGACTCACATAATGATAACATTTAAGCTTACACTTAACTATCTTTCCCAGCTAGGAAGATTGGATCCTGCGTGTCACAAAAGTCCACAGGGAAGGGCTCACTAAAAACATCTGTGTCACTAAACCAAGCCAAAAAACCCCGATTCCTCTGGCTCAAGGCTTTTTGCCTATTAAAATGCAAATATCCCTGTGGAAGATAACATTTTATTAGTCACTTATATTTCAGCATTAATGATATTATCAGATCTTTACCTGATAACGCATTTTAATACACAAAGTCTTAGAGGCCCATGGCAGAGAATATCTCAGAGGAATGAAGAGTGTGTCACCAAACTGGGGAGGGAAGAGGAGACAGCCGCAGAGGATGGGGAGAAAGTTGTAACAGTAGAAATCTAGTGACGCTGAAAACTCATTTCTTTGCCAACCAGTTATGCCTTGAACTGTCCCTACCTGAAACTGAAACTACAAAACAGGTATTTCTAAGACAAAAAACAGGTATTGCTAAAATAAACCGTTCTCTGTGTGTACCCTCCACTTGACTCAAAACTGAAAATGGCACTAAGAGCTGTTTCCCAACGTGGGACATTATGCCCAGAGGTATGGAGCTCAGGGTGAAAACGCAGATTTCGCATCTTGTGGTGTTCACCAGGAACGTTGGGTTCCCTCTGTCTCCTGCTTCTTAGTCCCCTCCTATTTTCTACAGCAGATCAATTTGATCAATTTATCACCCAACGGCAGACTACTGACTAAACCAATCTTAGACATAGGAACATCCACAGAGTCCTGTAGAAACAGAATCTGCCACTTCAGAGGCGACGGGTCTCATTCTCTCTCTCCTCTCCCCCAACCATTTTAAACAATTGAGAATATAAAGTGCTTAGAACAATGCTGAAATTAATTTGAATTATTCACAAAATAGTATTTCTCTATGCTATTTTTATGCTTTTTTGCAACTCTCTCTATTCACTAATTGCATATGATAAATAAGAGTACTATTTTCTCCTTTGTTTCTTCTCTAACAATATTGGGAGAGATAATGATGATATAATATTCTTTATCAATAATGCCATGCAAAAATAAAATGCCACTTTAAAGTATCTGCATTAAATTAAATTGCCTAAGCAGTCTGATAAAGTGGATGAGCACTGGATTTGTAAAGCAAAACATACCCATTCCTGGTTCTGCCCTACTGTGGCAAGTCCCACAGCCTGTCTAGGACTCAGTATCCTCTTCTGTAAAATCCAGTCCTGGCTCTTCAGAAAAGACTTCCATTGATCAGCAATATCTGCCACAGGCAAAGAAGTAGGAAAGACCAGGACCTGGGCCAGATCCTGCCACCGTGGAACTAGGCAATCTTAAAATGCTCCTCCTAGTTCTGGAATCTTCATTCTCAACTACAAAATAATTTACTTTTGCTATTAAAAAAAAAAAAACCATATACAGGTATAAAACAAAAAACTATCGATTACTTTATATTTTAAAGAATGCTAAAAATTATCAATAAATTATATATTTAAAAGTAAAATGAGTTGTTAGTAGGGTCAGGTAAACTTTATTGTAGCCTAGAGCACATAGTTTATTTACATAAATATTTTTTTAATACCTGCAAATTCTGCCCCATTATTTGAAACTATTTTGTCAATCGTCAATGTTTTAAAATAAAAAGTCATATAGTTCATTTCTCTTTCTTATTGCTAATGGCACTGTGATGAAGTAATTCCATCTGAAAAAACATATTTATGTGATTTTAGATAGTCTCAAATCTTTTCAGATGAATCATACTTTTCACCTAGAAGTTCATGCTAATTGTCAGGAATTGTGACAGGCAGTGTATAAGTTTCATTTTATACCAGCACATTCAATATGAAATGACCATCATCACGTGGTTGGTATTAAATCAGGAAATCCCATGTGATCACACCATATCACAAGTTAGGAATGACTTTGTGCTTAAGGAACTTAATTATCATCTTGTCTCTTTTTAAAAGAAAAAAAAAAGTCTGTTCCTTAACAGGCACTATACCCTGTAAATAATGTTGTTCCCTTCACACTGAAAACCATTTAATTCCCCATTATCTCACTTCATTAGCCAAATGTCCTGTTTAGGCAAACTCTGAATTTGAAGCACATTATAATGTAGTTGGAAAATAATATTTAGAAACAGCCCTGAACTGAAAAGAAAAACCCAATAAAACAGAAGTCAGTGCAGATGATGTATTCATCATATTCCAGGCTATTTCAGGGATCTAGTTCTATTATGATTGACCTTGGAAATCAACTGGGAGCAATTTTCACATGTTGTACTAAGTAAATAATGAATTTTGGGACAGACAAAAGAGTATAGAAAGTTAGAAATTACTTTTTTAGAAAGGATTTTGAATATATGGAAGACCTTGGGCCAAACTAGGAGGCCTTTAAGGACCAGGAAAATCCTGTGTATCATCTGCCTAAATCTCCATCCACCACTGCCCTCTCCCCTAGCAAAATATCCTTTGAAATGTAGCAAAATCTGAACAAGGAGTGCCTTTAATAGGAAAAATAGTTACAAAGAAGAGCCTGGAATGTGTGTGTAAAGAAGGAAGGCCATTCCCAAGGAGGAGGTGTGGAAGAGGCCACGGGCCCACAGGCAAACACAAACACTTCAGAGGTGCATTAGCCTCTGCGGGCAAAACCACTTCCTTCTCCCTCTCCTATTTCCATTCTCAGTTCATGGCCCACTCACCAGTATCAGGAGCCTTGCCCTAAACCAATGGGGCCTAAGACAATCACCCTAACAGAAACGACACCTCATTGTCAAACTCAGGTGGTCCCCTCAACTAGGAGCAGAGCTGCAAGCACTGCTGTTCCTCTGGAAGCTCAGAGAATGAGAGACTGCAAATGTCAGGGAGGCCTTCCTACTCCAGCTACTTCTCCTTAACACTAACTGAGGGCATTGTTTTAGCTCCTTTTCAGAGATGAAAAAAAGATCATTGAAAAGCACAAATTCCACACACATTATGAAATGAACTTCATATATTTTACTCAGTGCTATAGGAGACAGTGTCATCATTATAATACTGCTGCTCCTTCCTTGTTAGGCCTTTCTCTAAGGGAGGATTATAGCTCTCACCCCACTGATGTCAGACTTAGTCATGTGTCTTCTTTGGCCAATGAGTGAGGAGTGCAAGTATCAAATGCCACTTCTGAGGAGAAGATTTAAAAGCCATCATGTGGTCACATCATTTCTCTTTTTCTTCATTCATGCGACTGGCAAAGGGTTGCCAGAAAAAATATAGGACATGCAGTTCAAATTGAATCAGAAAAACAACAAATAATTTTTTGGTATAAGTATTTCTCAAATTGCCAGTCCTTGTGGCCCAGTGGTTAAGATTTGGCGCTCTCACAGCTGCAGCCCGGGATCATTTCCCAGTTAGGGAACTACACCACTCATCTGTCAGCTCTCATTCTGTGGCACCTGCCTGTTGCTGGGATGCTGAAAGCTATCCCACCAGTACTTCAAATACCAGCAGGGTCACCCATGGTGGACAGGTTTCAGCAGAGATTCCAGACTAACACAGACTAGGAACAAGGACCCGGCTACCCACGTCTGAAAACACTGGCCATGAAAGCCCTATGACTAGCAGTGAAGCATTGTCTGATATAGCATCAGAAGATAAGAGGATGGCATAAAAAGACTGAGCAGGGTTCTGCCCTGCTGTACACAGGGTTCATAGGAGTCAGAATCGACTCCGTGGCGCTAGCGACAAATGTCCCAAATATTGCATGGGATATACTTACACTAAAAAAAAAATCATTTGTTGTTTTTTGAAATTCAAATTTAACTGGGTATTTTGTATTTTCATTTGTTATATTTGACTATCCAAGTTTTGTAGGACCCTAGATAACAGCTGCTGTATAGGTCTGAGTTCCAGAATAAAGAACAAGTAGAATGGGACCTCAGTGGACTTGCAGCCAACCTGAAATATAGTCAAGCTTTGTGATCTCAAGCCACTTGGAGTTGCAGGTCATTTGTTTCTGGAGTACAGCCCAGAGAAAGATGACTGATAACGTCCCCCCATTCCTCACTATGATACCAATGAAGCCCTTAACTAGGAGAGCTGGGGCGGTCCTCTGGTTCTAGTGTGAGTCCTTCTAGGCCACTCTTCACATCAGCTTCTATGTCCTCTGCTCATCTGCGCTGGTCCAGTCCTATGCTGTTCCTTGTTGCTTTGGTCACTCCTTTTTATCAGAGCCCCTTGTTCATGGCAGCTATCACAGTCTTCCTGTCTGCAACCGACATGAATTTAGTCTCCATGGCACAGAGGTTTTATTCCTCTGCCTTTACACAGTTCAAGGGTACTTCTAATACTTTATGTCAATAGTCTCTAGTTGCCACTGAAGAAATTGGGTATAAATTCTGTAAATGCTAGAAAGTGCCTGTGACTTCTACAGAAATACTCACTACAAAATGTATTCTGGTTATGCAATGGTGGTTCACTCATTCCAGAAATGTTAATTGAATCCCACTAGACTCAGAGCCAAGGACCAGCTTTATCCTGATGAACAGAGCAGACGTGATAATTGGCCTCACAGAGTTTACCATCTAGAGAGTGAGAGGATGCACAGACTTCCCTTGATTTAGGAAAAAAACAAATATATGAAGTAGGGTTTGGCTGTTTTCTCCTTCTCTTTAACCATCATGCCTTCCAATTTATTCACATCCTCTTTTTGTTTAAAATTTATATCTATCATTCATTCTCAGATGTCTCTGTATCTGTAGCAGCTCCTGGTTAAACTTTTTTATCTCCTGCCAATATGAGCTTTTTAATTTAACTTTGTAATACCTCTTTAATCAAAATTTATAAATAGCTCCCTTAGGGAATATACCATATTTTACTGTTGGATGTGTTAATTCAAATAAAACTCTCTACCAAATGCTCACTTCCAGGGGATTCAGGGCAGGAGGAGGGTAGAGTAAAAAGAAGTAAAAGGCATGGCCTCTACCCTCAAAGAGCTTACATATAATCTCCCAGGAGAAATTAAAACCAACACCCCTGAAATAGTTAATTAACTACATATGGCACCAATAGTAAATGTTAAGGAAGTGATTAAAATAATGTAAAACAAGTGATTAAAATAATAAAGTGCTACAAGATTTCTGAGAATGAAGAGCCCCCTGTGGGATCAATAACTCAGAAGGTGGGAATTAAATGAGGCCTCGAAGGAGAAGTAAGAGTTTCATTGGGCATAAGGGAAGAGGTAGGGCTTCTTAGGCAGGAAACATGGCAAAAGAACTTAGTGAGAAGAAGCAGGGAGGAATTGCGTCGACGTGATGGAGAATCCTGCCACAGGCATCTTAGGGGCTGCTTGTAAGAGGCCTAGGACACCAGGCTCAAGAGTTTATACTCCAACGATAATGGTATACAAGCAAACGTTTTGAACCAGATAATGATATGATAGACTCTAATTTACCTCTTCTTACTAACTATGATATTGGTGGCCTTTATTTTTTTATAAGATAGAGCCTAGACTTTACATATTTTAGCAGCTGTGTGGAGGTACATGCGTGCGAGCATAGAGCTGTGTGACTCTTTAACCATTCATGGCCCTTAGACTGGTTTCTATTAGAAAGTACCACATTTTCCTCTCATGGGTTTGCAAAGACAGAATGTATTCATGGTACATATTTTAAACGCACGTGACAAAAACCCAACTTGAAAAGCTTACAGAAATAGGAGAACTTATTGGGAGAATAATGAGATATCCCATGGAATCCAAGGAAAATCTAAGCCATGAAAAGTTCAAAGATGCAGTTGGGCTCAGGAACTGCCAGAACTACCAGGGAATAAAAGAGTGTCGGGATTCTCTTTATCTCTAGTCAAGGTACTTTTTTATTCATCTGTTCTATTTTTCTTTCTCTTTGTATAAACCAGTTGGTTCCATTTCATGGCATAAAATGGGCCACTGAGGAGCTCCCAAGTTAATTTACATTTAACATCTTTAGTTACAAGAGAGATTGCCAAAACTCTCACTCTAAAATTCAAAATCTCAGAGAAGGAGTGCAGTGGTCCCGTTTAGATCAGACTCTAACTACTAAGCCAATCAACTGTGACCCAGAGGCAAAGCCATATTGTATAAAATAGTTGCTCCCATGACAATAATGTGGATGCCAAGAGGAGATATCCCTAGAAAAGTTGGGGATAGGCCACAAAAAAATGTGTCTTATACAAAGAACTGGCAATTCCAACCATCTTTTAAATAGAGAAAATGTATAACTTTAACTAAAAGGACATCTATTACACAGGAATGCTAAATCACTTTCCAAAGCTTCGACCAAACTGAGGCAGTTCTGATAGACCACCAGAGTCTCACAGTGTCTCACCTCTCAGTCCTGCTACCCTACATTTAAGGGTCTGGGTTCCATCTCTAATATGAAGACAACAAAGGAAACCTAGAAGATAGGACACTGATGGAGAGATGACTTGTGAATAAATAGTCCTGCATAAATATCGGTCTGGGCCAACAGTTTCTGAAGAACTAGAAGAGTCCCCTCAAAACGGCCCTGGCCACATGTTCATTGGTCAGTCTGAGCATGTGATATAACTGTCCTTCTAATCTGCAAAGAGCAGATGGTGACATCAGCTACTACTGCACATTGGTTGCTGCCATTGCAAAACTGGTTGCTGTAACAAGCACACATGAGCAAGACCAGTGTTGGGATGATCACAAATGGGATTTTAAGGTCTTTTCAAGCTATCATTAGGATTTATCTTTAAACTGGAATTTTGAGAGGATAAGTCATCTCAAGAATTTGAAATGGAAAATATCATTTCTGAATGTACCTATTTACATGTATGTGTTCTCTTTCTCTAAGCCTTTAAGTTTACTGCAATGTGCATTTCAACTGAAATATAAACTCTGTAAGTAAGAACACTACCTAAAACTCGTTTGGCTACAAATCCCCCTCTCCTCATGACCCACCGTACCACTCCACCTAGCAATTATGCCTAGAATACTGCCTTGACCCAGGAATTGTTCAATGAATACTCATTGATAGATTCACGATATAAAACATTGTATAAAGAATCCTCAGGTGGCTGAATGCAAGGTGGGTTGAGTAATAGATGGAAAAAAGACTAAATATGGCAAAATAGATTTGGCATAGCTAATTAGTCTACATACATAATTAGTCTACATACATAGGGACCTCTATGGTATGATGACAATGGATATTAAAAGAAAGAATTGTTTTTCAAAAATATTATGAAGAAAATGAATCAATAGAATTTAGAAATTGTTTGGAAAACAAACAAAATAAAAATAAATACATGAAGGGCATTGTGAGTTTTTAAATTAGGAGAATTACAGAGTTAGAGAAATCCAGAGGGAGATTTGGGGAAAGGATAAGTTTTAGGAGATAAAGAAATATTTAAGCGAAAATATCTAATAATATGTTATTACTTATACCATGACATCTTCCAAAAGAAAGCAGCAAAATGCTTAAAAATGTATTTCAAGTTGAACATGCCTAGTACTAAATAAAAGATGAAGTCTAGGCAAATTGTCATCTGAGATGATAATCAAAGCCATAAGGTCTTCTACTTAAAAATGTGAAGCAAATTTTACTATACTGTCACCAGTCTTTAAATTTACATATACTTATATGAATGGGGCTGGAAAAATTTCCATGTGTCACTTGTAATCTACCATAGTAAACAGAACTACAGTTTGGTATAGAGGAAAGAATCTGTAATTGGAGTTCAAAGATTTGGATTCTTATTTCTGCCACTAAATAGCTATGTGATATTGGGCAAGTCACATATCCTCGCCAGATTCATTGTCCATCTGTAAAAAGTGGATATTTGCATAGATGCTCTCCTAGTTTCCGTCCAGCCCTAAAATTCTAACATTCTACTTTTTATCTGGACTTGCAGACTCGGCTTTTAAGGGCTGCCATTCTGTATTTTCACTTAATAGAAGGCTGATGATTTAGTTTGATATCTAGACTTGTTATGGAACTAGGACTCAATTCATAAGCAGAATAAACAACTTTGGCAAGGACGTCTTAGTAATTGTCTTTTTCGCCTACAGTAATCCAAAATGGTCATCATTTTGGCCAGTCTGTCATGAGTATAGTAATAGATGATTTTGCAATGCTCCTTTATATTTTAACTACAATAGTCTACCTTGATATGACAATTCTGTCCCCCATGAGACATTTGGCAACATCTGGAGACATTTTTGATGTCATAACTGGGAAGGGGGTACTAGAAGTGCCTTGTGGGGCAGAGGCCAGGGATTCTGCTAAATAGTCTACAATGCACAGAAATACCCCCCCAAGAAAGAATTATCCATTCAAAATGTCAGTAGTGCTGAGCTTGAGAAATCATTTCTCCTTTTCAGCTTTCCTAAGTCCATTACAACTTAGCCTTAAAAACATAATACAACATAGCCATTTCACGGAGGTGCTGTTCACGTAGTCTTCTCACATGTCCAGCCTTGCAAAGTTGTATGGTGAGGCACACAACCCTATTTTTCCTGATATCTGGGAGGTGAAGGGGGAAAGAATTGAGAAATAGACCTGCAAGGTGACTTTCCAGGTGTGTCTAAACTCACAAAGTGATCAAATTACACTTTCAGGAGTTTGGAGTCGGTAAAACAACAGATTTCATTTCTTTTGCTCTTCTGTATTTTTCACTTTGGGGCAGGTGACATTGGCAAACAGAAACTAAGACTCGTAGGGGATGCTAGTGAATTTATTCAGGAAGCACAATGTGAAATTAGTGGCACAGTTTTAAAAAATTAACTCTCAGACAAAGCTTATAAAAATTGACTAACAAGATAGCAGTGGCTGTTGAAAGGACATGCTGTCACATCTTTTAGAAAACTGCCTAAAGTCATTATGACAGCTTATATGTATTCTGAATTAACACACGTGTAAGTACGGAAGTGTTCTTTTTTCTCCTAATGTTCCATTTTCAGTTTCTTCACATTCAGTTCATAATCACATTACCTGGAAAACAGAAAGAACTGTGCCGCAGAAACTTCGGCTGATGATAAAGCGATCTGCGTTACCTGGCTCCATTTGTCTTTCTCTTTCTTCCCTTTTTGTTGTTATTATTTATTGGCATTTTGCCTGCGCCAAGACATAGGTTTTAAATGTGGACTTTATGATGTTTGTGAGTCAATCTAGAGAAGTCAAAGTATTTCAAGGGCAGCACAAAAGATAAGTATTCCTGAATTTTAATTTTAAGCATTTTAGCATACCTATGCAATGGAGGTTTATTTATTGAATTTGAAAAATTAATTCCTTACAGCCTTGAGTGTATTTTGCTTTGTCTGCCCCGGGCTTTGTACATATTGGTGCTTTTTTTCCTTTTAAATATTTCAACAGGTGAGGTTAGCAAGACGGCTGATGCTGCTGTTTTACACCTAGAGCTCTTATGGAACCAGGGCTGCATTCGTAAGCGGAACAAATAACTTTGGGGGATGGTTTAATAATTGCCTTTGGTAGGACTTGTCTCACATTCATTAAAAAGTCTAGGTGAGGCTGCTTCCTTGATCTTCATTTCTCTTCAGTTGCCAAGCAAACAAACAAACAAAAAAACCCCTTCCCGAAAGCTGCTTTGTTATCTAACCCAGAATATCTTTGACTAGGATGGAAATTACAGATCTCAACTATCTCAACGTTTAGGTGTTAGAACTTGGCAGACATTTGGGCAGTTGCTGGAATGTGTGCCTAGTCTGCTTTTCTTGCTTTTGAAAGCATTTAAAATAGTCTAGAATTTTAACTTTCATATACCATCATATTAAGGTTTTCACTCTCAAAAATATTTTTTGTGTTCTTTCTTTGGTGAATGCAAAATATCACATCATCTAATTATCTTAGGTGTAGGAAACAATTAGAGAATAATTAATATGAAAGATCATGATTTTATTATTCAGAAAATGATAAGGGAATACTAAACCTCTGTCTAGTTTATAATTACAGACATTGTAACCTATCTATCTTTTTTCCTCATTTAGTTTTATAACTAGATCCGAATTTAGGCTTGTAAAAGTGACATTATATATGAAGTCCACAGAAATGCATCTTGTATAGAAAGTAGACAGCAAGTATTCACTTTTGCCTGTCAAGGAATGCCCATAAGAATTGTTGGTAGGCGTCTAAATGTGGAGGTAAGTAATAAGCAGGTATTGACTTCTGTTGAGATCAATACCAAGATTTGTTGACCCAAAGAGGTTAAAATTGACTGAAGAGTGGGACAATAAATCTTGTTATTGACTAGAAAGCAGAAGTCAATATAGGTATTATTATAAACATTTTTCTTTTAGTGTAGATGATAGGGGTGGAGTCATTTTTAAGACCTTAAATGCAGATAGCCACATGTTGTTTATATCATGGTGGTGGCCAGTATAGGTTCCCTGACTCACTAAAAATGTGTTTATTCACATGACATCAATAACGTTCCTAGATCATTGTTCATGATGTCAACCATCCTTCTCTCTGTACTTTGGGTCTTCCTACCCTGATTAACTTCAAGCTGAAATGTGGAATGCCCACATTTGTGTGACGAAATTTTGTTTGAAAGGAAAAAAAGCAGAAAAGGCACTTAGAATTTTTTTCTCTAGAGTAGTTCAGGTACTTTCAATATTGCTCCCGTTTTGTGTGTGTGTGTGTGTGTGTCTAAACATGTGCACTTGTTTTCATGTACACATGCACGTGTTCTGTGTGCCCTCTCAACATTCTTTATATTTTTGGACAGCGGAAAGACTTCCTTCCAGATTGCCCATTGCTAAGATGACTCTGCTCCTCAAATGAGATATTATATTTACTACATAATCTTGAAAGCATGTCAAGATTAAGACACTTTTAAAATGTATTTAATATTAAGTGTTTTTGAAACCACAAAATAGATGCAAGCTGGGTGTTACTAGGTCATTTCTGAGTTTTTCTATCCACCACCAACCACCCACTCACACATAAGCCAAATAGAGATTTTATTTTCCCATAGTAGAGAGAAGTGGAAATGGAAAACAATTTTCCATTGTTCCAAATAGCCCTCATGTTGTTAAGAAATCAAACTCTGTATATCCAAGCTGAACAGACCGTGCTGGGTTACACTAAGTCTCTGTTTGTCTAGTAGCTTTGCCTGAACTAAGGTCTGTACACATGGATCAGGAATGCATGACATCCTGGAGGAATATTCAGCTAGGACATTCATGTTTCAGATTACTAACCCAAAATTCTCTCATGCCATATGAATCCACCCTTGTACCTCCATTCCCAGCCTCACGGTAATAACGAAGGAAAAACACAGAAGTTTCTTTCCTTTCTAACCACCTCGCCAAAGATGGTACTTTAAAAGGAATATTCAAATCCATAAATGCTCTGAAATCTGCAAGTTAGGGATGAAACATGAGAGATGTCTTCAATGCCTCACACTACGGGGTGTCTCCAATTCCTCAATACACCCCATTGTGCCTCACAGCTGGAGAAAGCTCTGCACAACCCATTTCCTCCTTTAACTGTGAATTTCCTCGCTTCTATGGGTTTAGATTTTAATGGTTGAATTACATTTACATCTACTTGTACATTTGCCATCAGCACCAAGTTCCTGCCTAAAGCCTTACTAACTTTGAGAACAAGTTTCTCATAAACAGCCTCATTTGGTTTATCTATATAAATTCACTCAACAGCTCTTAACTCCTAGGAAGCTCCAGGGACACCTCTTTGTAATAAATGACAGGTCTTCCTGGCTGTCTAATTGGTGTTAAGTACTTTACAATGAATCATAGCTCAAGATAAATCAGTTATTAGGCTGCAATGATTCCAAAACCACTGGAAATGTGGCAAAATGTTGGTTAGCCAGAGGTATTGATCAACTGAATTAAGTCTTAGAATTTGTGGACTTTAGCGAGAAGGAAATAGTTCTACGATGAGAACACACCCAAATGGTACTGAAGAGCCACCTAATCATGTAATAGGATGTTGATAATATTATAGAAATGCATCCAGGTCCATACACCAAACCTCTGCATTTGCACCGTAAACATGGAAAAGGACAACAGGAAGCGAGAGAGTAGGTAAGGCATGGCTCAGGGCTGCCCCCCTCCCCACAAAAAATTATGTTTTTAATCTAACCAACCCTGTGACACAAATTCTATCTCCATATATGTATATGAATTTTCTACAAAAATTAAAAAATTTCCATTTGACTCCTTACTACTTGTGATTATTGCTAAACTAGACAATCTTATCCTTTGCCTCACACATATTCTGTATGTAAAGATGAGAAAAGCACATAACCTAAGCCCTTTTCTTCTTGTAATGATAGGTTCACAGGAGCCACCTGAACTTCCTCACTTGTTGTATTGTTTAGCTGGTCAGAGTCTAGCACGGATGCCTGCTGGTGGGGTTTCCACCACTTGAAGAACCCCAGGAGGTAGGCAGGATCAGGCCCACAGATGTGAAAAAAGGCATTGCCTCTAAATTTTGACAATTCACACAGCTTGTCTACCCATACATATCCCTGGTGCACTGACGTATTCCTAACAGAAAAACTTAGCTTTGGCCCACAACTGCCATCTCCCTCTGAGATGTTTTTCAGCTGAGCTGGGCTTCCACCTCAGAGAAATCGCAACTACGAACCGCTCTAAACCAGCTGTAATCCGGCCGCGGGAGCAGTGCCTGCACAGAACGACTTGGAGGTGGCCTGAAGTTGCTTCTACTTCTTTACCATCCAAAAATCCTCCCCCTGTGCACCTTGCTAGGCACATTTGGTGCCATGTGCAAAGGAGTTCGGAGGACTACGCATGCACCTACTGTTCTGGAAGTCACTGCTTCTTTTCTGGAACCCTGATGACGCAACGACCCCTTACCCTTTCAAAGTTCCCCATTTCCCTGTCTTCAGGGAGAAGGTGTTTTAGAGCATGAGCTCTCCTTCTCCATTCCTTCACCGACAGATAAAGTTTCTGCTCTGATTTCCCAACCAGGTCTCATTCTATTGGCACAAGCGACCCTGGGCAAAAGGACCCACTTGCGGGTCACTGGTCCCTAAGGGCTCAGTACCAAACTGATTTCACTCCCTTCTGAAACCCTACCTAATCATGGGAAGAGGCATTTCTTAAGGCATAAACCCAAATATGAGGTGATTTGGAGAGGAGACAACAGCAACAATATTTTGCAAGTTGGAAAACAAATGAACAAATGATAAAGGAATTGGCAGATCTGGGGAAAAAAATAACTGAATCATAAACTGGCAGCAGAGAAAGCTAAAATCCAACATAGTTTATACTGTAGAATACCCCAAAGGTTCAGCCCTCCTGAAAACAGGGAAGGAGGGGAGACTGAGGAGGAGGTTTGATTGAAAGCCCGGTAGTCAGATCCCTGTCCCAACCCCATGCAGCTGAGCATCTGCTCCTGTCTCGCAACAGTGCAAGACTGAAGTTTTATTTCCTGGAGACAGTAAAACAGAGGGTCTCTGTACAGGGGAGAGTCTTGAGGTTAGAGGTTCTATACTGAAAATAGAAAGCATATGTAAATGTCTCCACAAGATCCCTGAGGTCTCAGACCCAGTTCTCCTTTGTGGCTCCCAGATGGCCGGCAGCCAGAACTTCTTCACCACAGGGAGAGGACAAGGCACCTTCCCTGTGGAATCTGACTGCCCCAAAAGAAGACAAAGGATACAACACTTGAAGTTCCTCAACCGAATGCGTCTGCCAGATCCCCTGCAGCAAACACCCCAGTCTGCTCATCTTATACCATGGAATTCTTTTTTTTTTTTTTTTTTTTGTGAGGCAGATCAGCCCTGAGCTAACATCCGTGCTAATCCTCCTCTTTTTGCTGAGGAAGACCGGCTCTGAGCTAACATCCATTGCCTAATCCTCCTCCTTTTTTTTTCCCCCAAAGCCCCCCAGTAGATAGTTGTATGTCATAGTTGCACATCCTTCTAGTTGCTGTATGTGGGACGCGGCCTCAGCGTGGCCGGAGAAGCGGTGCGTCGGTGCGCGCCCGGGATCCGAACCCAGGCCGCCAGTAGCGGAGCGCGCGCACTTAACCACCAAGCCACGGGGCCGGCCCCTACACCATGGACTTCTGATGGGCTATTTTTGTGTGTGTGTGTGTGTGTGTGTGTGTGTCTGTGTGAGAAACATCAGCCCTGAGCTAACATCTGATGCCAATCCTCCTCTCTTTGCTGAGGAAGACTGGCCCTGAGCTTACATCTGGGCCCATCTCCTTCTACTTTATATGGGACGCCGCCACAGCATGACTTGACAAGCGGTGCATCCATGCTCGCACGCGATCCAGGCCACCGAAGCAGAGCGCACTGCGCACTTAACCGCTATGCCACCAGGCTGGTCCCCTGAGGAGCCTGTTTTTAACAGCCATTCTTAAACGTGAGTCATCAAGGACTATCAGACAATTGAAAATTGTAGAGAAATGTGGAATCCAAAACAAAACTGGAAACTAGTTCTCAGAGGAAACAGAGACAATGAAAAGAGAGAAGAACTTGAAGAGAAGAAAATATCCCTATACTTGATACCATTAGCAATATAAGTAAGCTATTACTACCATGGAGCAAGAACAGAGAACTCGTTAAAAAGAGACATTCAAGAAACAAAAATGCGCCCCCAGAAAGTAAAATTATATTAGAAGAAATTAAAAACCCAATAGAAGAATTGAAAGATAAAGACGAGGAAACTTCCTGGAAGGTAGCCAAAAGGAAAACAAGATGGAAAATGAAAGAAAAAAGATAAAAATAAAACACCAATCCAGGAGGCCCAATGCTCAAATAAGAGGTGCTGCAGAAACTGCTTGCATACATGATTTTGACAAGAAGAAAGAAAGAAAGAAAGAAAATGAATATTCCAATAATTTTCCTGTATATGCTATACCCTGGCCAGTTCTTGTGACACTATAATGACTTAGTCCTCAGAGCTCTGGCGGGTGGCCTGGAACTAAAGAGTCATAGGCTCTTACTGAGAACTCAACAGGGAAACTGACCTTATCCACTCAGACCCCAGTGTAAACTGAGTTTTATGACTATACTACCACAAAATAATACGTTGACTTATGTAATGCTTTAATTTTAAAATTTCTAAGTATTCATTTTTAGATTTTTTTTATTGGATTTATTTTTTTCTAAAAAAAGCTTTGTTGAAGTATAACATTTAATCAACTGCATATAGTTATTTTAATATATGCACTTTCATATATTTAAAGTGTACGATTTGATCAGTTTTGATGTATGTATGGACCTGCGAAACCACTGCAATAAGATAATGAACATATTCATCACCTCCGAAGTTTCCTTGTGCCCCCTTGTAATCTCCCTCCTGCTTCCTCCTCATTTCTCTTCCCCAGGCAACCACAGACCTGCTTTCTGTCACTATAGATTAGTTTGCATTTATTTTCTAGTGTTTTATATTAAGTAGATTCACACAGTACATATTTCCTTTTGTTTGGCTTCTTTCATTCAGCATAATTATTTTGAGATTCATCCATATTGTGTGTATCAATAGTTCGTTCTTTTCATTGCTGAGTTGTATTTCATTGTGTATATATACCATAATCTGTTTATCCACTCATCTGTTGAGTGACATTTGGATTGTTTCCAGTTCGAGGCTATTACAAATAAGGCTACTATGAACAGCATGTATAAGTCTTTTCACTAACGTGCTTTCATTTCTATTGGGTAAATATTTACAAATGGAATGACTAGATTGTATGGTAGGTGCATGGTTAGCTTTCTAAGAAATTGCCTTGTTATTTTCTAGAGTGGTTGTATTGTTTACATTCCCATTTGCAGTATATGAGAGTTCTAGCTGCTCCACACCCTTGCAACACTTGGTATGGCTAGTCTTTTTAATATTAGCCATTTATTAGATGTTTTAAAAATTTCCAAAGAAATGCATTTTTCTTATAACATGCACAATAGTTGACTGCCCACCCAACAGTGATTTCCTGCATCTCCCCCCCACCAGCATTACAGAGAATGATGCTAACTTTCCCATTCTTCCTTGCAGCTAGAACATGCCAGAAAATAAGATTCTCCCATAGAAAATCTTCTGGGGAGCTTCTCAGCAAGGTTTCACTCTCTGTAAAATAATCATAATGAGTATAATAATAATAATAAACACTCACCAAGAGAGGCTTTCCCTGTCACTAGAAGTGGTCATGTGAGGATATGATGCCTAAACGTGGCAGCTGTGCTGGATATCTTCTATTTGACCCTCTAGATACACTCTCCTCCCTTCTCCATTCTGCTCTCTGGGAGGCTGACCTATATGAACAAGTTAAAGGGTTCCCTTGCTCTCTGCCTTCCTATTGGGTTTAACCAACAAGGAGCTCTGGCAGGGGATCAGAGCCAGAAAGGACAGTGAGGCAAGCAGCAGTTCCTCTACATTCTTCCCAGCAGGGTTCCCTTGGGCGACTGTGACTCCATGCAGAAGGTCACAGCTCTTTTCAGGTTAGCTTCTCTATATGTCTCCTCCTTCCTTGTTCTAGAAGCTGCTCCCTCCTCTTGCCCCTGCATGCCTAGGGTTGGTGGCAGTCCTGCTGTTACTGGCCCTGTGGTGAACAGCACCATTCCTTGTGGTTTCCTATAGTCTACCCACACTTTTGTAAATAATCTTGAGTTATCCTAATTTAAGGGTCATCTATTTCCCCTGGGACCCTTTCTGATTCAAAAACCGTCTTGAGACAATGAGGGACAAGCCTGAATTTAAAGGCCAACAATGAACAAGAAAAAGTTGGAAAACAGCTGAGCTATAGATATTCTTGCATCTCTAAATTAACCAATCTTGGAAATTTTTACAAGCAAGCTACTTATTTGTTATATATGGTATAATAATAAATACTTTTATTGTTAAAAAAAAGTTAATTGCCTTAATGATCACCATCTGACTTAGTGAAGAGTCAGCCTGTGAATTTTATTAGTAATGTTCAATTCCCTTCTTATTCTTACCTTCCTAATGGGAAGATGGGGCTTACATTTTGTGACTTGGACATCTCACTCACCTTACTCTGGTCCCAGCCAATCTGCTGTGGTAGGTCTTATTTGCCTGCTTTTCTCATCTCCCTGTGTTCCAGTCTCCCAGAACTGGGATCCTAGATTCTGACCACTGGATTGTGGATTGTTCTAAAAGATCAGTGCTATTAGATTCCTTCCTAGTGAAAAGGAACTCTTTGCGCAATAGAGTATCTCCAGCTTCATATCTCTCCTACCCCTGAAAGCTCCAACTAACAGCTTATAATTACTTTTCTTCTTCCTTATAGGCATCCTTTGCTATTATCCCCTGGCCACCATCACAATTAATTTAACAGGTTAAAAGTTAACCTGGCCAGTTAAATTAATACCTCTGCTTTGAGGAATGTAACTACATGTGAATACACATGCACACACACATACTTTCTCACAGACACTTAGTGTTTTGTTTCCATGAATAAAACATGAATACACCTTAGGAGGAAATCTCTTTAGAAAGCCCTTTGGTCAAAATTAAATACTCTTAAAATATTTTTATTTTGTAATGGCTCTCAATAACAACAGCAGTAGCTGTAGTACTAATAGATGTAATAATAGTTACTAGTATTTACTGAGCACCTACTATGTACCAGGCACTGTGATATGAACTTTACATGTGTTATTTCTCTTCACCACCACTGCCCTAAATGGAGCATGTTGGCTAGACGAATTTAATGGCTGTGACCCATTGTCAGATAAAGGCACGAGAGATTGAATTTGCTCTTGTTTTAACAGTTACCAGGCAGGAAGATTATTCTGTCAGGTTGAAAAGTCCATGGAGCTAAGTAAAAAGATATCCAGATAACTTAAGAGCCAAAGAAATAACAAAGCCATTCAAATGAGGTAGCAACTTAGGTGGGGTAACAGACTTTCTATTGAGTAGATGAAGGTCAAGGATACTTAGGTTATGAGACCAAACTTTTTTTCTTTTTAAGTTTTGATGCCCATGACATAATGAATACGAATAGGGCTCTATATAACCCATCAGGTCACTAGAAATAATTCATTCAGCATGCTAGCCTATATCTCTTGATATTTACTCTTGACTAAGAAATTATCCCCCACAACTGCTTAGGATGATATAATTGTCTCATTGGTAGATAAGCACTTTTTTTCAACTTGGAAGTTTAGACTTAATTACAGAAATATTTAAGAAAATCAAACACATAGTGTTAATATTTACATGTTAAGGAAGCATCTTGGCTTTTAAGTATTTATAATGTTTAAGATATTTTAGTCTACTAGAGAACAGGTAAAATTTGTGATTCAACTTAAAATGTGTAATTAAGCAATTGATTTAGTTAGGCCTCTGAATTTAAGTAGAAATTTTATTTAGTTTATATAGTAATTACAGTAAGTGTATAGAGTATTAAAACATTTCAGAGAACTTAACGTTCACAATATTCCTAAGTTTAATTTATTAGAGCCTTTAGAAGTATGTTAAGTATTCTGGAAAGCTTGCTTTTAAATCACACATTTGAAGTATCTAAATAAGAAATCAAATATATTTAATTTATAAATTTAGTTTAAAATGTTTAAAGGAGTTTAATTAACTTAGTTTGTAAATGGGACTAAACATTAATCAAAGACCTCATAAAAGTGATTGCTACATTTCTATACTTATGAATACAAGATTATGGAAGAGCTAAGTTTTCAAATTTTTACATCTAATAATTCAAATATATTTTTAACTAAACTCTACCTCTGAATAATCATTCCTGTAGACAAAATCTGCCCTTGAAAATATTGACATTGACAAAGAAAAACAGGCATGTAAGAAGCAAAAAATTGACATTGACAAAGCAGGCACTTAAGAAGATAGAGAAGCATTAAATTATTGTGATAGTGAAGATCTCCTATGACTATTGCATACCATCAATGTCTCCAAATACTCTCAACCTCAGGCAAGTTTCACAGGATTAGTACCGAGAAGCAGAGCAGGGAAATGCTCACAAACTTAGGCGCTGGAATCAGATCCATGTGGGTTGTGCCCTCGTTGCTCCATGTACTAGTTGTGAGACTCTGGATGGGTACTAAACTTGCTGAGATTCATTTTCCTTATTTGAAAACTGGAGATATCAATAGCTCACACTCATAAATTGTTGAGACACTTGGATGAGATAATGCTTAGAGAGTACTCAGCAGAGTACCTGGCACCAAAGTAAAGGCTAAATAAATGTTAACTAGTACTAGTAGGAGGAGAAAGAATCTTCTCCTGCAGGAACTACTCTCCCCCTGGTTTTCAAACAGATGCCCTTAGAAACCACACACAATAATTGCAAATTCAGTGAAATCTTTTCCAGAAAGTTATGTACCTGGTAGTAGATAAAGAGGGAAGAACAGCTTTGTTTTCTGGTGAATAGAAACCACAATAATCTAGGATACAAAAGGATATTGTTTATCAACAATAAGCAACTCTTATTTGTCTTCTGATAAAACTCTTAAATATTCACCCCCAAAAGGAATTGTAGTTCTATAAGTGTACCCAACAATTTTATGACCTGTTTAGTTCAGCTGGTGCCCAAGTGTACTACTATAAAATGAAGTGAGAAGAGAATCATCATATCAGGACTCAAAATTGTATATCTTAGGGGCCGGCCCGGTGGTGTAGTGGTTAAGTTCCCACGTTCTGCTGTGGCGGCCCGGAATTCACAGGTTCGGATCCCTGGTGCGGACTGATGCACCGCTTGTCAGGCCATGCTGTGGCGGCATCCCATATAAAGTAGAGGAAGATGGGCATGCATGTTAGCCCAGGGCCAAGCTTCCTTGGCAAAAAGAGGAGGATTGGCAACAGATGTTAGCTCAGGGCTAATCTTCCTCACACACACACACACACAAAATTGTACATTTTAGAATATTTAATGCTGTACTATATATGATAATAGAAAAAAAACGGGAGCCAACTTATATTGATAACAAAAGCTTATTCATTAAATAAATGATATATCTATAAACAAGTTGTTATTCAGCCATTAAGAGGAAATTTATAGATGTCATCAGGGAAATGCATTTACAATATACTAATAAATGAATTTTAAAACCAAGTTGCAAAGCAATTTATAGAAAATAGTTCATTTTTTTGTTAATAAAAGGACATATTCTTATTTTACCTATATACATAGGATGTATATCTATAGAGTACATAAATACATAGAAACAATCTAGATAGTTATATATGGTTACATGTGAAGAAAGGTCTCCCATTCATTATTTGTTAATAAAGAAATTGCTACAAAAAACCAAGTAATATGAAAAGTAATATGAAAGTTTCTATTGATATGTTAAATGAGGAATCCTATTTTTGGGAATCTAAATAAATAAAAGTGGCAGCATATACAGAGATATTTTTAGCCCTTTTTGTGATGGTAAAAAAGGGGGAACAACTTAGACGCTCCTTAGTTATACCATGGAAATGAGGCTGTGAAAATTCCATGACTACGTCATAAAAGACATTGAATTTTCGACCTTGTTCTCTATTGGATCACTCACCAGGGGGAAAGCCAGTTGCCACGTCCTAAGGACACTCAAGCAGCCCTCTGCAGAGGTCAACATGTGAAGAACTGGAGTACCCCTTCCAACCTAGCAAGGAACTGAGGGCTCCAGCCAACAGCGATGTGAATAAGCTGCTTTGGGAGCAGATCCTCCAGCCCCAGCAAAGCCTTCAGATAACTGCAACACCAGCCAACACCGTGACTGTAGCCTCACGAGAAATCCTAAGCCAAAATGACCCAACTAAGCTTCTCCTAGATTCCTGACACTCAGAAACCATGAGATAATAAATATTTGTTGTTTTAAGCCACTACAAAAATTGTGTACACTCATCCAATCAAACATTATACTGCTAATTGAAAAAGAATGAGTTAAATATATGTATATTTACATATGTAAATTTGGCTGTAAATAGAATAATGCATATACTATGATTTAATTTTTGGTTTAAAAAATCTAAAATTATCTATTTGTATGTATTTATTTCAGTGCAGAGGAAAGTGCGAAATGATTCATAGTAAACTGTTAATATTGGTTATCTCTGTAATGTGGGAAGGAAAAGATTATAAGCTTTTTCTTAATATACCTTAGTATTATTTGCATCACATGGAGAGGATGTGCTACTTTTACAATTTTTAAAAATATAATAAACTAAAGAAAATGGGGAAAAAACAGTAGCTATATCTGGATACTAGGATTTTGAATTTTTTCAAAATTACTTTTTCTTTCTTTTTATGTCTCCCAATTGTTGCAATGACCATAAATAAATCAGTTAGATAATTTAGTTAAAAAATTTTTTTAATAAATTTTTAAAGCTGAAAGTGAACTGTAAAAGAACCTTAGGGATGTAAACAAGAAACCATTATTCTCAATGGAGCTTCACTCATCAACCTGATTATAAAGTTTGCTTATTTTGCTCTTTAAAATGTGAAACACGGGTGCCGGCCTGGTGGCGCAAGCAGTTAAGTGCGCATGCTCCGCTGCAGCGGCGCGGGGTTCACCGGTTCGGATCCCAGGTGCACACCGACGCACCGCTTGGCAAGCCATGCTGTGGCGGCGTCCCATATAAAGTGGAGGAAGATGGGCATGGATGTTAGCCCAGGGTCAGTCTTCCTCAGCAAAAAGAGGAGGATTGGCAGATGTTAGCTCAGGGCCGATCTTCCTCACAAATAAAGAAATAAAATAAAATGTGAAACTCATCCAGATACTTTTCATCAGAGGAGTACAGAATGGTTTTGGTCTATGAAATGATTAACACTTAAAGCTTTCTTTATACTTGGGAGAGGATGGGGAAGACAGTCAGGCACTATCCCTGGGAAATGCAGTCACGGAAAGGTGAAAAGATCACTCAGGGTTGTCCAATGATAACCCCGGACTAGAGCACATCTCTCCAGTTCTGTGCCAGTCAGTTGACATCTTATTCCTACCAACACAAATTGGTAGAATTGAAAGAAATATTTGTACATTTAAAAATATCTGGGGTAAAACAAACAAACACCAAACCTCTCTGTTTGGTCATTTTACATCAGTAATTCTTTTGTCGTTGTGGTGGACAACATGCTCCAGATCCGATGGCCATCACTTGGACAACAGGCTGATGAGCCAGAATTCTCCGTAACTGCCATACAAACTGGTGGTAGTTTACCAACAAACCACATGACAGGACTCAGTTGTCTCCTGTTTCTAGTTTCTCTCTGCCCTGGCAAAATTAGATTCTTCAAGTCAACTTAATACACTAAACAGAACTTTAAAGATATAAGTGTCCCTGCATGTCTTACATGAAAAATTTTTTTGAAGAAGGTGGGAGGGAGAATCATCAACCTTGATCATCTCTTCTGAGCCAAGATGTTTGATTCTCAGCAGCAACCATTACAGTGAAGGGAAAGATACGAATAAGAAAGAAATGCATACATCCTAATCTCACTGTAAAAATGTTCTCAAAGTCTCATGTTCCTAAAAGATAAGTACACCTTTAATGAAATTTTGTAATTAATTTTTTTCTAAAGAGAAAAAATCTTCTTCATTTTTTCCCTTTTAATGGGTTCACCACTGGGACTGATTCAAACTCACGTTCTTCTTAGGTTTCAATTGGCAATGAGTTATTTGCTTTAGACAGCAAATCACTTCCATATTTGGCATCTGTTTAATTCCCATAACCTTTTAAGGTCGGTTATCAGCCCTCTTTAACAGAGGCAACAGCTCAAATGCAAAGAAACTGAGTGATTAACTCGTAGCCATTCGGTAGCATAGAGAGGACTCAAAGTTAGGTTCTCTCTACCTCTCTGGATGCTACATACTTTGTCCTTCTCTGCATCTGCCTCTCATGCTACTGCCTCTTGCAGGCTTTAAGTGCATCACAAGAATATCTCAGCCCCACTTCACCTCTGAACACCATGCCCAAAACCTAAAATAGAAAAGCCAACAGTTTGGAATTAATGTTGAGCTATAGCATCGATTATTGGCAGCTTGACTGCACCTTTGAGATGTGAGCGATTACTCAGTCCACACTCATGACTTAAGAGAGGGGCTCATGGGAAACTGGTGACTCATTCCATGACCAGTTTGGGTAAATAGAAAGGCCGCAGAGGAACCTGTGTATAATTATCAGGAGGTATTGACTTCTGCTGAGGTCAGGAGCAAGATTTATTAACCGAGGAGATAAACATTGACTGCAAATTTGGACAGTTCCTCTTTTTCTTCCCAGAGACCTGGTAAATTGCTCCGACTGCCACTCAGACACTGGAAATTCAGAATTTTCCTTCAGTTTTATGTCCAACTTTAGTTATAGACCTCCCGAGGAAGGAAAATCTTTGTACTATATTTTAGAGGGATATTTAAAATCTTGCTAATTATTGCTTCATTTTTATCTACTCTAAGACTCACTGGCCGGAAGCCTTTTATGATACAGTAACAGGTTTTCACATCCTTAGGGCTTTTTTTCTGTGGTCTTCAGCGTCCGGCTGTGAGTCCAAATTTCGATTCATCTCATGTGATAGCTTCTATTCTTCCCCCCTCTAGTTTTCTCTCATCCTTAAGAGGGGGTTTGTCTCCTGTGGAACCTCTCTTAGGCCTGCAAATTGTGCAAGTGGGTGCCTTGGGAAACTTGTGTTCCAAAAGTCCCTTGTTGTGACATGCTTATCACAAAGTCATAGAAAACTCTTTTCTCCTCAGATAAGTTACTCACAGATGTCCCATTCAGAGGGCTTTGTTTGGATTGTCAAACATCCGGGTCCCGTCCCTTTGTCCCATGGCTTGGAGTGGTTTGTGTGCATCTTCAGATATTGGTCAGATTTATCTTCTTCTCTTTCCTGATGACACATAGCCATCACATCAGATAATCTGCTTCCTTTTCAGACCTCTTTCCTCAATATTTCATTTGTTGGAGCTCATCTCCTTTGAATAAAGTTGGAGGTACACCCCCACGTTATATTCAAAGCTTCACAAGTGTAAATCTGTGAGGCTTCAAAAATGTCCTCTCTTCATTTAAATATACTCCTTCTGATCAGAAAAATCAACACCTTCCACAGCCTGTTCTTCCTAAGAATGAGTGTGTTTAAGGCTCTTATCTCCTTGACTCCAGTAAATTACTAAAAGTATTCATTCTAGTTGCTTTGAAATATCTTAGAAACATTTGTGGCCTTAACACAAGGTATTGCAGCTTTTGAAGTTTTATTACTTTTCAGTTCTTTTTTATTATATATTTAAACTCGAATCCCCTTTCTTTTCTTGAGATGATTGTATTTGCCAAAGACCTGCTGGAAAAAGTATGCCTATCTTTATACACATTCTCCTCCTCTAATCTCATTCCTTTCGAGGCTGTTATGGATTTATAATTGCAGATGTTACCACTGCATTTTCTAATTCTTTCCGAGAGTTGATACCATGTTTTGACATGACTGGAGCAACTGCAGAGCACTGAGGCCAGCGTGCTGCCTAGGGAGCAGGTGGGAAGTCTTGATAGAAATGCTTAATTGTGACTTGAGCGAGACCCACTTTGCAGTAGTAACACATTTTTTCAGCAAGTAACATTTGAATATGTGACAACTGTGCGGTGTCCTAAAATAGGTTTTAGGTTCAGTTGAGCTGAAGTTTGTACAGCATTCTTTCTGGCTTCAATACTTTACGCGGGCTTCTGGCCACCGAGGTTGGGAGAGCAGAGATGAGGAATGAGTAATAACAGTCATCAGCCGTGACGTGCTTAATGTGCTGCACAAAACCTGTGAATGGAGAACACCCCCAGGCACAAAAAGAGGCTGATTCTCAGGGCTACATTCACATGGAAGTCTTTGCCTCAGGAATGAGCTGGAGATAACCAACAGCAAGAAAGCCCTTGAAATTCTCTACCAACAGAGATCCAGAGAGGCTGAAAATCAACCAACTGCCACAAGGTGGCGTAAACACATTGAGGTCCTTCTTAACCCTCCATTTCCCCATAGAAACCTCTTACTGTCGACTGAGGACAAAGGTATCATTTTTACATTTAAATAAAAACCACTTATCACCAAGATTTATAAAGCATTTCAGTGCATCCAGACAGCTATCTGTGTACACTGGATATTGCATAAATAGGTAAGGTTGAGGTTGCTGAATAAAAAGCAAAAAGATACATTTTGTTTTCTCACAGCTACTTGTGAGAACCTGTGCCCTCCCCACATTTGATGACCATTTTCTTTCTGAAAGTAGTCGGCTGCGTATGCTATACCAACCCTTGAAAAATGTAAAGATTAAGAGTAGAAAGCATTTAAAATATATTTTAGAGCATATCATAGAAGTTTTATGAAGTGCAGTTTACTTTAGATACAAGGCGAACATGAACAAGGGTGCAGACGCTACAGAAAATGTTTTCAGTGCCATCACGGGAAAAGAAAGAGCAGCATCTGCATGCAACATGGCCACAAGTCCTGATGCTACTGCTCAACGGGACCTGGGTTCTGCTCTGACTGGAGTTTTCAAATCCTGGCCCATTCACATGTATTCTTGGGGATTTCGTTAAACTCACTGAGCATCAATTGCCTCATATTTGAAAACAATACTCCAGAGCACTGTTGTGGGGATAAAATGGGTGAAGTCGTATATACACAGCCGCTAGTGGCCAGCAGCACACTGTGGAAATTAGATAACGGTGCCCTTTGGGGTGGACACATCCCCTGTCTAGGGCACACAGCATGGCCAGCAAAGCTCCCGCTAGATTTCGGCCCGCTCACTCCCTTACTTGGCTGCCCTAGTTCAGGGAACACCCTGCACAATTGTAAGTCTCAGTCCTGCATGTAAAGCACTTAAAATGAGGGCTGGCACAAGGAATATAAGCCCCCTAAAAATGTTTGCTGTCATCATCATCATCATCATCATCATCATCATCATCTCCCTTATGGCCTTCTCATTGTAGCCTCACTATGTCAACTTTATTTTACAGATATGTCAGAAATGTACCTATAGGTGGGGTAAGGTGAGAAGCAATATTTATTACACAACTTTATAAACTAACATCGTGACCTGATGGTGAAAACGATGGTGAAAACTATTAGTGGAGGTACTGTGGAGGAAAGACCATGAGAGAAGTAGAGAAGTCTAAAGGGGGGAACTAGTTCCCCAAAATCTCACAGAGCAGCTCTCCCTTCCAGCCCTAGCCCCCTGCCTAGCCCAATGCTCACTCCAACTGGTATTGGGAACTGGCCACACTTTTAAAATAAGCTTTCTGCTTTATTTAGTGCTTCTGGGGACACCAGGTCTCTGCAACCCAATACGACAGCATGACTTCCTAGACGATGACCATTCTGCAGGGTCTTGATGTGTCAGCTTGCCCAGACAACCATTTAGAATGACTACTGTGCTAACTGGTAAATGGTTGCATGGTATCCCTGACTGTCATCATTGAGTGTGCCGAGGATACCGGGCAAGGAACCAGTTGGCAGAATCAAGCTCTGACAAGCCACAGGGTTTCAAGGTGCCTTTTTATTAAAAGAGCATTGTCATTTGCTTTAACTACGGCATTAGGAGCGGTGCCAAGAATTTGCATTCAAGAGAGTACATAATACAGGTGAGGTGCCTGAGCAGGAATCTTTCAGTCTAAATACAACAAATATTAACACAGGAAAGGTGAAGAATGAGACCATTTTGCTCTTACAATTTGCATCTAGTCCAGAGAACATTGGCTCCCTTTCAGAAGAGGAGTAAAGAGTACTCATGTCATGTCATGGGCCACTTGACGCAAATCCTCTGTTTTACTGATTTATTCTCAGGTTACAGTTGGTGACCATATATATATTTATTTTGCAAAATGAAGATTTCTAAAATATTAGTATAACCTTATATGGGGGAGGGGGCTAACTTAGAACTTAAATATGAATAGTATGTTTTAATAATATAGCAATTAAGTCAGTTTTGTTGTTTTGGAACTGCTAATTTTCTACTCATTCAAGGGAGAAGGGGGCCTCTGTTTCCTAAAATACAAATTTTCAAACTGTCAGGTTTTGCGCTACAGGCCGCAAGCCCTTTGGCATCATCTTTTTGTGAGACACTTTTGAGTAAATGTGTTATTAGTACAAGAAAATTATGACTCTTGTAAACAAACAATAACTACTAGTTTTTCTTGCGTTTGTTTGACACACGGTTATGGCGCCGTCGCAGCACTATGTCGCTTGAAAAGTCATTGATCCAAAGCAGAGTATTTTCAGGGCAGCTATTGTAAATTCTTCCCTAACAGAGTCATATTGGGTAGTTTATGACAAGCTCTGAAGCAGTCACTGCTAATAACCTGGAAACATCCACAGGGCAAAAGGAGGAACATTATTCCCGGCCCCAAGACGCAGCAGGAGCCCCATCCACAGAGCCAGCTTGGGACCAACATGAAGCCTACTGGGGGACCTCCCATAGGATGCTGGGGCCCCCATAGCAGCCTGGGGAACTGTTGACATGGCGCCTTAGTGACATGGTGTGCACTGTACCCTACCGTGATGGAACAGCTGCTTGGAGAGGCAATAGGGTTGTAAAATTGGAGCAAGGGGGGCAAGGTTCCAGAATCTCTACCCCAACTTCAGCAGAGCAGATCTGAGCATCTGTTTTATACACTGGGCTTCTGAGCAAGACGATGTTTAAAGGGCTACTACTCTGGAAAAAAAAAAGTTTTTTTAAGTGATGTAAGAGAGAGGATTAGTGCTGAGAAAACAGAGACAGGGAGGTGAAAGGAGAATGAAACTAAGTCAAAACAAGAGGCCTGATTAACACTTGAGTCCTTGGGGCATCATTCCCGAGGAGTAGATGAGGGTAGGATGTGGAAGCCAGGTCAGAATGTCCTGACAGCTTTGCTGGGCTCGAGGATGGAATTAATTTGTGTGAAGAGGAGCAGGAATAGGAAAAAAAAATAAACAAAAAACAACTCTCTCCTAAATGGAACATTTAATCCTAAATATACCAAGCTAAGAATTTAGATTGTCTATTGTATCTATTTTTTTTCTTAGCAGAAGCATTTAATTTATTTCAGATGTCATGGTTAATTTTATGTGTCAACTTGGCCAGGATATGACGCCCAGATGTTTGGTCTAGATGTTACTGTGCAGGTATTTTGTAGATGGGATTAACATTTATGATCCGTTGACTTTAAGTAAAGCCGAACGGCCTCCATAACATAGGTAGGCCTCATCCAATTAGTTGAAGGCCTTAAGAGCAAAAAAACTGAGGTTTTTGGAAGAAGAAGAAATTCTGCCTCAGTAACATAGAAATTCTGCTGAGTTTCCAGCCTGCAGGCCTACCCTACAAATTTCAGGGTTGCCAGCCCCCATTATAAATAGATAAACAAATAACTAAATATACGTATCCTATTTGTTCTGTTTCTCTGGAGGACCCTGACGGACATACCAGTCATCTGAGAGGTTCCCATCACACCTGAGCCTTACACTAAGAGAAAGGGCATGACTTCAGGGGCCACATGGCCCAGATTCAAACCCCAGCTCTGACAATTACTAGTCAGGCTCTATGTAGGCTATTCAATCTCTTTGATCCCCAATTTCCTCAACTGTAAAATGAGGGTGATGTTACTTATTTTCCTGGTATTGCTCTTATGAGAATTAATTGGGAAAATATGTATGAAAATAGACAATACAAGATTTGACATACAGTAGGTGATCACAAATGGTAAAGAAAGTGGATTCTCTATTTTCTCTGTTATACTGAAAAACATTCAGACTGCTTTACCAGCTACTCAGGTCTGTGAACGCCAATCCTAGCTCAGTTCCTATTTCTAGACAAAGTCAATTAAAAATAGCCTTTAGTGTATATAAAATTTCCTAATTTGGATTCCATGAAACAATAGTGCCATTATTAAAGAAAAAAGGGTCCCAGATTCAAATAAGAGCAACAGTCTGCATACTATAACACCCTCTGGGAGATCTGCATTTTACATCAGTATATTAAAGACTGAGAAATTCTGCAGTCTCATTTAACTTGCTGTAATCTAATTATGGGAGTCATCAGACCTGTTTGCAATACTCAAGTTTTCCTCTCCTTCCCCAGGCACATGCTAAGTTTTACTTCCTCACTCTTTGAAATTAGCTGTGGTCATATGATTTCCTTTGGACAAAAAAGTATGAATGGAGTGATATGTGACATTTCTGGGTGGAATCATAAAGCCACTTTCCTTTTCCTGACTTGGACTCCTGCTTCTTCAGGAGTTAGCTGGAACTTCAGTCAGTCTGTTGAGTGACAACAATGAGCAGAGCACTCTTCTCTGCTGACCTGTTTTGGGCACGGTGCACTTGACTGAGAAATCAATTTTTTGTTGTTCTAACCCAGATTTTGAGGTTGTTTGTTGCTGCAGCATAACTTAGCCTATCTCATGTCATACAGGATTTTGGGGGAAAAAAAAGATGCTGCTGTAAGAAGATTATAAAATACATGGTGTGTTAGTAGCTTAGGTTGCAATATTAAGGAAACTGTTAGCAGAACCCCTGAAAAGGTAGCAAAATGTTTTGCAATATCAAAATATACATGACCACAGAATCATTTTTTCTGGAATCCCTATTAACCTATTTTGGAAAGGATGATCCAGAAACGTTCACTATAGTCCTTTCCTTTCTCTTTGCATGTGAATTATTGCCAAAATAAGTAAGAAACTAAGCAACCAAATAAATTTGCGATAAAATATTATATGGATGGAAAAAGATTGGTTAATCTTTCTTTCATCAGCTATTCATTTTTATGCCTCCTACTGTTTACTCAAACTGCAATGCTTTTCCTCCCTCATAGTCTCCTTCACCCCATCTTATTCTTCATAGTTTAGTTCAAATGGCACCTTCTCAATAAAACCTTACCAGATTCAACCAGTTGTGATGAATTGCTCACTCCCATTAATTTTGGAATTGCACCTAATTTCTAACATTTACCATCCTCTGCCTAATAACATGATTAGTTTGTATACGTATCTCATCCCCATCAGATTCTAATCTCCTTTAAACTTGAGCCATATCTTATTCATCTTAATATCTCCCTTAGCACAGGATTTTATATTTAGATTAAACTCAATGAATGTTCACTGAATGAAATTATGCTAAGGGCTAAGTAATGATACAATTATTAATAACAACAACAATAACTAAACGTTTTTAGTACTTACAATGCTATAGACAGAAACTATAATAACACATTTATATGATTATTTAATTTTTCATATTATACCTATGTGGTAGCCACTGTTATCCTCACTTTATAGACAGTAAAATTGATGCTGAGAGAAGTTAAGCAGCTTGACCAAGTTCACACAGCTGATAAGCAACTGCCGTATTTGGCAAATGTAGTTCTAGATATGGACCTCAGGTGCAGAAAGACAGATATTTACAATTATGCATATTGTATTGGCATGTGCTTGCATTTCCCTTTTCCAAGTTAGGATAGTCAATCCCAAAGTTTGGCAGATTTAGCTTGCAACAACACAAAAATAGGATTTGGACTGGCAGAAAAAGAAAGAAAGCATGAAAGAAATTGTAAAAGACAGAAAGGGGCAAACTCCGTAGAAACAAATAAGGCTGTGACAGCCACCCCTCACCCTTCCCTTCTCATAAATATGGATAAGTGGCAAAGAGCAGCAGAAGAGGGAACAGAGGAGGAGGAAGGAAGCTAGTCTGTTGTGTGGGCTAAACATTTTGCTGGGCCAGAGATGACAGTGAAGCTCAATGATCTCCTGGCTTCTAAACCTTAAGAGACACTGGTGGGGAAAATATTCAAACAGCGTCATTGGATATTAGATGTCAAAAGAGCTAAGATAAGCCGCAGATTACTTTTTAATAAAAGTAGCTTTGGAAGTTGTCTTTGTCTCTTATCCGTCTTATTTGCTATATTGGTAGGAAACCCTGCCATTAGTATTAATTGAAAGAAAGCACCCAGTGTGCTTAAATCTTTGTCAGGGGAAAAAAAAGCCTCCTCCAGATCAAAGAACCAACATTATGCTCTGAAGAAAAGATAATCCTATTTCTGTGACTCAGCACAATTGATTTCTTTGTGGACCATCCAGCAATCCCATTCACATACTACAGTTGGTATTCAATGTAATTGTGGTTCAATAAATGCTTAATGAATGCCTACTATGTGTTAGCCCTAGGTCAAGTGTTGCAAGGAGGCTAAGGACCAGAGAAGAAGTGCCCCTTCCCTATAAGAATGTGGAAGGATAAAATGCAGGCACATGACATTCGAGACAGTAGAGTAGCACAGAATATATACGGAATATCACAGGAGAGCAGAGTGGGGTGATCCAAAGTCATAGATAAGAGAGGAAGGGCCACAACAGCAAATACAAAACTGTAAACAAGTATTGCCAACATGGACAGAGAAACTTCAATTCATTAAAAAAATAAAGAAATTACAGGTCCCGCCCGGTGGCATACTGGTTAAGTTTGCACGCTCCTCTTCAGCGGCCCAGGGCTTACAGATTTGGATCCCAGGTGCAGACCCACACACTGCTTATCAAGCCATGCTGTGGTGGTGTCCCACATATAAAGTAGAGGAAGATGGGCACGGGTGTTAAACCAGGGCCAGTCTTCCTCAGCAAAAAGAGGAGGATTGGCAAAGGATGTTAGCTCAGGGCTGATCTTCGTCACCAAAAGAAAAAGAAATTAAACTACAAGCCATCCATATTACAGGGTGAAATACTGATACTTCATGAACGTCTAGGGCTTCCTCGTGTTTCCCTCAGAAGACCTGAGAGAGTGCATGGGTCTAGGAGTGAATACAGAAAGGGAATTCTAGCAAGTGAGTAGGGTAAGTCTGGGTATGCCTTATCCAAAGATGTTCACAAATCTCATTTTATAGATAAAACTGAGTCCCAAGGATGTAAACCAATTTGTCAGTTGTTACACAGATGAACAAGCTGAAACTCAAACACAGACCACCAGAATTCAAGACCTTTTTCTTTTGCTCTGTTTTTCTCCACGTTACTCAGCTTTCCCTGCTATAGTCAGGAAAATGGCTACGACTGTCTGCGGGAAAGACAGGGTAGTAAATATCTACCAAGTTGTCTCACCTGAACATCCTCACGTTCTCTAAGAATAGCCAGAAGGTCTCCCACATCCACATGGTAACATCAATTTGCCCGTTCTGCCCCTGGTGTCCGTCTCCTTCTGGCCAAGGTTAATTGAGGACATAGTTGGGACATTCAGTGGCCCTTCTCCCTTTCTCGTCCTTTGAGTCGTTTAACCCTACTTGATTTTTTCAGAGATGATTGGCTCCTGAACCAAACTGAGTAAGAAAAAGAAAGTCAGTCAAAGTGGCAGGCCTTTATTATGTAACTGAGAACTGTCAGCTCTGTGTGCTCTGCAATGTGCACCAATTATTCAATCAAAGCCCGTTTGTAGAGAGAAAATACGGATTAGAAAAGAGCAGATTCAGTACCCTCTAGAGGGCCAGCTATGTCCCTGCCCTGGATGCCATGAGACACCCCATAAGGATGACTGTGAATTCTTCTTTTCTGCTTAAGCTAAGCTGGTGGATTCAAGTGACTCGCAGTAAAAAGAATTTGACCCAAGAGGAAGTATACGGATCTTAGTGGTGAAGTGAGGATGCAATGTTAAGATAAGAAAATTGCCTGATAACCAGAGGGGTTTAGAGATATAGGACAAATGGTGATACTGAAGGAGTAGCATGGTTTAGGAAGTTATTGTCCAAACACGGAGTAAGTATCCTTTTGTATTGCACATGTCACATGGTAACAGATTTCTTGAGCAGGCACGGTTGTTAGAAAATGTGGTTCTGAAGTGATCAACAGCAGATTATTTATTATCTGTGCTCAGGGAGGTTGGTCTTCCCTGGGTTGAGGAGTTGGAATGTTACTGCGGCAGCCAAAAGCAACATAAATAGTAAAGGGTAGCAGAATATGCCACCCCAAAAACACCACTTTGGCATAAGGATTATTTTGAGCTGAAGGTAATTGAGAAGAAGCAGACACAAGAAAAGCTCTCTGCCTTCCCCCTACTTGCCTAAGAGCAGGACATAAATTTGTAAAGATTTCCTCTGTCAACCTACAAAAACAGAAACCAGCGTAAGAGGCAAAGCATTTATTTGGGATCAAAGAATTGCAACTTGGGAGCACAAATTCAGGTAAAAACCCAAGTGGTGTCCTGATTACAGGAGATGGGCTTAGAGTTTTTATGGGAAAGAGGGAAGCTAAGGTGAATTGTTTAAAAGAAGAGTTCACTGTGCTAGATGAGGTAAGGCTAGTTTGTACTTCATTGATTGGTTGAGATTCGGTCATCAGCAAAGTCCAGTTTCATCAGTCCAATTTCACCAGGATATTCTTGTCCTTACTGACTTCTCAGAAGGTTGGCGGTTTGGTCCAGTTTGGAAGATAAAGAAAACAAGATGTGCAAGGCAATTCCTCTGACATGGCGGTTCCGCCTCTATTTTAATACCAGGAAGGAGAGAAGTTAATCACCAGAAACAACTCTAGATCCTTATCAGCCCAGCGATGACACCAAAGGAGTCTACATACCAGGCTTTACTAACCAGCCCTTATCTTCCATTAGCTCCCCCATGTTTGCCTTCCCAGAATTTGCCATCCTAGAAACTCAGTCCTTTTCCTTTGCCTTGTCACTTCTCTAAAAATTTATCGTTCTTTTGCCAAGATGCTGCATAAGCCCAAGTTCAGACCACCTCTTTGAGCTACCCATCTCTAAGTGCTCCCGTGTGTATAAGCAATGCCCATGTTAATAAACCCCTGTTTGTTTTTCTTCTGTTAATCTGTCTTTTGTCAGTCTAATTTATAGGGCCCCAGTCAGAGAACCTAAAATGGGTAAAAGAAAAAGATTTTTTTCCTCCCCTCGCCTATAGTGTAAACAGAATTTGAACCATGGTTGAGAAAGGCATTCAGTGAAATGGAATGGAGGTGAGGTGAGGCAATAAATGAAAAAACAGGTCACAGACTTGAATCTGCAAGTGGGAAGAAATGAGAACTCCTTGTTCCAATTGGTTCCTATAAACAGTTCAGGACTAATGGGATGCATAGATGATGGCAGGCTGTCAGCTGTTTATCTTTGCACTATGTGGTTTACACTCATGAAGCCACATGGCATAGTGGTTTAAGAGCATGGAGACTGGAGTCACACTGTCTAGGTTCAAATTCCATGTATTAGTTTTAGTTTTGGAAGCATGGGTGAGTTATTATACCACTAAGTATCTCAGTTCCTCATTTGTAAAAGTGAGTGTATAATTTAGCTGTTGTTATGTAATATAACAAACCCAAATTCTTGCTCAAAGTCATATGGTTCAGTTGGATGTTTTTTATGATCCCAAATTCAGTTATTCTTCTGATCTCACCTGTGCTTATTGGCAAGTCTGACTCCAGTGTCCATGCACTTAAACCATTAGGCAATGTGACTTCACAACCATAAACAATATGATCTGCTGATCTTGGCTTGGTTGTCTCACATATTTCAGATGAAAGCTAATCTGGAATGGCCTTGACTGGGGCAGATCTCCTCTGTGTGGTCTGTCACCCTTAAGCAGGCTAGCTCAGGCTTGCGGACGTGGTGGTAGCTGGGTTCTGAGAGAAACAGAGGAAATGTGCAAGGCTCTTGGGTTCTGGGCTCAGAACTGATGACGTCACTCCCACTGTATTCTATTGGACAAAGCAAATAACAAGGTTAACTCAAATTCAGAGGGTAGGAAAACAGACTTCACTGCTTGACAGAAGAATCTGCAATGTCATATTATAAGGGGTGTGGTTACAAGGAATGAATATTTGGGTGGGTGGGTATTTTTCATTCAATCTATTACAGTGGAGATAATAGCTAGTACACAGTGTTATTGTGAGGATTAAATGAGTTAATGTATGTAAAGCACTTAGCGCAGATGATCAGTGCATAAGTGTTAACTTCTGTTATCCTCATATCCGAAAGGAACCACACAGAACAAAACACTGGGCACCTCCTTAGCATAAGGCAACAACAATGTTACAATCATGGGGGAAGTTTTAAACCAGATTTTTAAATTCAAGCTGAAAAGTGGACCCATCATTGAACAGAGTGATTTTCTTCCAGTATTTAAAATTGTAGGCGAGGCAAGAAGTCTAATCACCAGTTCCATTTTGTCATTGCCATCCTGTGACTTTTGGCAGGATACCTCAAATGCCCAGGCTTCTGTTTTCTCGGTTGTAAAGTGAGAGGCCTGGACTGGATGATCTTAAGTGTCTCCTGTTTACTGTTGATGAATTCTTATAAGACTATTCTCCCCAGTTTTATTCCAACAACTAATGGGAAAGGATGAGTATTCCTACCGCATCAATGGCTTTTAACAAGAGATAATGCCAGAGGGAAATGGGCTGCTGAGAGTAACTAAGAACTTAAAGTGAATTGTCAAAAACAAATTGACCTAAAACAATTTTCTCAAAGTCAAATTGTTGGAAAGAATAAATTGGTCAAAAAATATTACCTGATGTAGATTTTTCGTCTTAGTAATTTTGATGCACTTGAAGAAGTTTTGCGAGCTTTCATGAATCATTAAGTCTTTTCATCATTTTTTCAGAATTTTGGGGGGGAACAAAATTCTTTTTCTTCCTCATTCCTAATTCATATATAGTCAGTTATATCTGTTCTGCTCATTTGTCTGAAAGGTAATTGTTCTAAAATCCGTGTTTACAACCACCAATTAACATTATTTTATAACTTTTTAAACCTTGGTATAATTTTTACAACTTCTATCTGTATATGTAATAAAAATTTTGCTTCCTTCTATGTAATTTGCTTTTTAAAATATTTAGATTCATTTTTAGCCAGTGATGTTAACTTCATTTACTTAACCCTATTTTGTGTTCCATACTGTTTGTACATTTCTTATGTATTTCAGCAAACTTTACAGAGAAGTATTTTTACTACTCAATGTCACTGTCAAAATTGAAGCTATAATAAAAACATGTAGTGTCTCTGTGGCTTCTCAGACAGCTTTAGGCTTAGGTTTAAATTTGTCAAACTAACAATGTGTAAAATTATGTATGAGTAAAACTCTTGATAGATGACTCTGGGCCACTGATATCTTCACTATAGAAAGGGGAGAGGAAAAATACAGTATTCCTCCCTTATTTTCAGTCTCAGTTACCCATGATCAACCTTGGGTTGATCAACCTTGGTCTGAAAATATTAAACGGAAAATTCCAGAAATAAACAAATCACAAGTTTTAAATTGTGCACCATTCTGAATAGTGTCTCTTTGGCTTGTTTATTTTTAAGAACAAAAGATGGAAGAAACTTTGATCTTCCTCCTAACCGCCTAAAAGAATCTAAGATAGAAGGCCTATTCTGGGAAAGAGCTATCACCGTAGATAACTATAGTGTAATATAAACTAGGAGTGGTAGACAGGGAGGAACCTAACAAGGTCCATTTGGTCAAAGTCCTCCCCATGTCTTATTGTCTTTGCAAGACACAGCAAACATTTGTTTACCAAACATTTGCTTTTCCATCGCCATGTGAATTGCCTTCTTCCCCTTAGAAGTCCCAAACCACTACCCACAACATGCTCTTTTGTTTTTAGTTGAAGATGGTATTTAAGGTGGTGGCTTCAGCCTTTTTGGCGAGTTACTCAGTTTTCCTGGGTTTCTCGTATGTATACATGTTATTAAACTTTGTTTGATTTTCTCCTGTTATTCTGTCTCATGTCAAGTTAATTCTTAGACCAGCCAGAAGAACCTAGAAGGGCAGAGGAAATTTCTTCCTCCCCTACAGTAGTGTGAGGAAATCTCACACTGTCACATTTTCATCCTGGCCAGGACATGAATCACCCCTTTGTCCAGCGTACCCAGGCTGTATATGCTACCCACCCATTAGTCACTTAGTAGCCATCTCAGTTATCAGATTGACTGTTATGGTATCAGAGTACTTATGTTCAAGAATAATCCTTATTTTACTTAATAATGGCCTCAAAGTGCAAGACCAGTGATGCTGGCAATTCAAATATTCTTTTAGTGTGCCTAATTTATAAATTAAACTTTATCATAGGTATGTATATATAGGAAAAAACATAGTATATATAGGGTTCTGTACTATCCACAGTTTCAGGCATCCACTGGGATCATGGAACATACTCTCCGAGGATAAAAGGGGACTACCATATATGCCAGTTTTTCTGACCCAGTTAATCCTTACATTTTGATAGGGGGAAGACCTTAAGACTGAAACGAAAAATGCAGAATGTTCTAGGTAAGTGTAGTGATTAATACAAACTTCAGTGACGTCCAATAACTTCATTCTTTACAACCATCTTTTATTTTTACCACATCATGTCTTTAATTCTGCAGATTCCTTAGAGTATACAATAATTACAAAAGAACAAATGACTAATTAAAACAGATTTCCTTTGGGCAATTTGGTACAAAATCATAAAAGTATTGCTAAATAAGAAAAGAAAACATGATTGGACAAAAATGCATCATAAATTAAAAATAAAAGTTTAAAGAATTGGAGGAAAATCTCCAAAATTCTGAAAAATGTGAAAATACAGCATTAATATTCTAAACACCTTCTCCAATGTTTCAACATTAATAATACATGAATAACAAATTAAAAGAGTAGTCATGTTTAGTTATTTTTTGCCTTTTTGGTTTTAGGCGAATTGTTTCCAACCAAATTGGGTGCTAACAAGTAGAAGCAGTGATGAGACCCCTTAAACATGACCAGGGCTGTTATAAACAAGGCAGAATTTGATCCAGATTTGTTGATGTGGTTTATCTCCAGCTCCTCAACTTCTTGCTCTCGGGTTCACAGAGTTTCTTTTCAGTTCTGACTTCCCTATACGTGCCTGATCTTGAAATTCTGATCCCTGGCCTCGGCCTCAATTGACGTCTAGTGAGAACTAGTTCAGATTCTCAGCTTCCTGTCTCATCCTTAGTTTTGTATATTAACTTTATAATGTAAAGTCAGATGCTGAGGATGGGAGGGCATTTTGCATTATGTCAACCAGTAAATCAGAGAAATCATTTTTTTAACCTCAGAAAGATTTTATTCTTTATTAAGTAATCTTGCTTCACCAAAAATCAATGTTGAACAGTTTGACATTTATTGCCATTGCAAGAGGCCAATTCTCACTGAAGTGTATGCAGTATGTGTCCACAACTTAGCAACATTTTCCTTGTAAAGTAAATCCACATGCACTGTTACCAGACAAATTAAATTACCTACAATTGTTTACCTATTTTTTAAATTATGATAAAATACACACAGTATAAAATTCGCCATTTTTAAGTGTATAGTTCGGTAGTGTTAAGTACATTCATCTTGCTGTGCATCCAATCTCCAGAACTCTTTCCATCTTGCAAAACTGAAATTCTATACCCATTAAACAACTCTCCATTCCAACCCTCCTCCTACCCCTGGCAACTACCATTCTACTCTCTGTCTCTATGAATTTGACTGCTCTAGATACCTCATACAAGTGGAATCATACAGTATTTGTCTTTAGTGACTAGCTTATTTCACTTTGCATAATGTTCTCAAGGTTCATCCTTATAGCATGCATCAGAATTTCCTTCCTTTTTAAGACTGAATAATATTCCATTGTATGCGTATACAACATTTTGTTTATATTCATCCATCAATGGACACTTAGGTTGCTTCTACCTTTTGGTTATCATGAATAATGCTGCTATGAACATGGTGTACACAAAGAAAGCCAGTTTTTAAATAGAGGGGAGAATTTTAAAAACACACAGAGAAAACTAGAGACAATAAACAAAGAGAGGTTTCCAATACCTTTCCTATTCCTGGTTCTCATTATCTATTGAGATCCACCTGCATTTCTGTTCTTGGGTTATATGAGTCACCTCTGTATCCTTCTACAATAAATTTTTATTTTTGCTCAAGAAGGCTCAGGCTACTCTCTGTTATTTACAACCAAAGAGTCTGACTAATATATGGGTAGGAGAAAATCTCTGGAAATAAAGACAAGTTCAAGTCATAACAAATATCCCCTTTATTCCATAAATAAGAAATAGGAGAAAATTTCAGTTTCAACAAAGAAATTAAAAACTCCAAGTATCAGCATGAGTCAAAATACCTGTGACCTTCCAGACCTTTTGTAAGCAGTTGGGAAAAGGAAGAAAAGTTTCTAGATGAAACCCAAGAAGGAAGGTCAATGACATTTTAGATTTGATTATTAGTTTTTGTTCTGTTCTTGTTTCAATTTTTCACTGTCCCTCTGCAAAACCAGAACTGTCCAAGAGGAATGGAATTCTCTGAGGACAGTTTGTCATTCATGAGCTTCACAGACAAATGTACCACCAAGGGAAAAACAGATGATGTTACTACTTTTGCAATTTCAAAATAGTCCTCCCAATTGTATGCCTCAACTTTTTTTTAATCTCTTGGCCTCGTTGACTTTGAAATTACTGCTATCAAAGTTGAGATAATATATATTATTAGTGTCCATGATGTCCAAACAGAAGAGCTGCTCTCATCCCACATCTCACAGAAACAGCTGAAACAAAACCAAACAAATCCCACCACAGACTCTCGCTTACTCCTGTCTTACGGTTTCCATAACTCTGTTCGCTTGGAAATTTCATCAAGTCTGAAAAATGCTGAGTGATCTTCTCTTCCAAAGAATGGCAGCAAATTACCCTCTTCAAAAGAAAATTAATTTCTATATTTATTTGACACTGTCTTCTATCTATTTTCTCCAAAGTAATTTCAGTATTCAGACCTTGACTCCCAACCCCCACAAAGTTCTTTGTGTTTCTGCCTTTTCCTTTCCCATCGCTCCTCTCAATAACTTTCTCAGATGACCTGCTTTTTTCTCATCATACTTTGGCCTTGTATTTTCTTGAGCCTTGCTTTCTTTTTTTTTTTTTTTTTACAGTGTCTGAGATTTTCCTTTTAAAGACTTGATTTCTAAGAAACGATGCTAAAGAGAGTATATATGACAAAGACAGGGGAAAGAGACATATTTGTTAACGTTTCTAAGCGCTCGCGCTGGTGTTTTCCCTCTGTGCTGAGACACAGCAGCCTGAATTTATGATGTGTTTAGAGTTTTGTATTGAGAAAGTATAAAGAAAAACTATAGAAAAACTTCCCAAAAGCTTTTGGAAGAAATCTACATATACTGGCATAGTTGAGTGGTGTGACAGCCAATTCATGCATTAGGAAAGAAATTAGCATTTAAGTAATTTAAACATCTAGAAGGACTAGACTCTTGCAAACTTTCTTTAAGTTGGAACCCCAGTCTGACTAAATTTCTTATACTAAGTCAATGTAAGAAAATGCTACATGGAATCAAAAAGCTTCTATTAAATGACTTTTCCCTAAAATACTTACTAAGGAATTATTAAAGTTAAATCTACTTTTGACTTTATGCAGATTACTTTAATTCAACAATAACATGTCCTAGTTATATTTTCATATATATTCATGCCATCTGAAAGCCAGGAGAAAAAAAGTCTTGTGTAGATTTTAAAAACAGCTCCCTAAAAAAAGCAAAAATAAACAAGCGAGACTACATCAAACTAAAAAGCCTCTGCTCAGGAAACCATCAACAAAATGAAAAGGCAACCTACGAAATGGGAGAAAATATTTGCAAACCACATATTCAATAAGGGGCTAATATCCAAAATATAAAGGAACTCATACAACTCAATAGCAAAAAAACAAATAACTCAATTAAAAACGGGCAAAGGACCTGAATAGACGTTTTTCAAAGGAAGACATATAAATGACCAACAAGTACATGAGAAGGTGCTCAACATCACTAATGACCAGCGAAATGCAAATCAAAACCACAATGAGCTATTACCTCACACCTGTTAGAATAGCTATTATCAAAAAGACAAGAGATAACAAATGCTGGCAAGGATGCGAAGAAAAAGGAACTCCTTTACACTGCTGGTGGGAACGTCAACGGGTGCAGCCACTATGGAAAACATTATGGAGGTTCCTCAAAAAATTAAAAATAGAATTACCATATGATCCAGCAATCCCACTTCTGGGTATACATCCAAAGAAAACGAAATCATTATCTCAAAGAGATATCTATACTCTCATGCTCTTTGCAGCATTATTCAAAATAGCCAGGGTATGGAAATAATACAAGTGTCCATCAACAGATGAATGGATAAAGAAAATGTGGTATATATGTACAACATAATATTACTCAGATTTTAAAAAGAAGGAAATTCTGCCTTTTGTGACACCACAGATAAACTTGGAGGGCATTATGCTAAGTGAAATAAGCCAGACAGAGAAAGACAAATACGGCATGGTATCACTTATATGTAGAATCTAAGAGAAAAAAAAAAAGTCCAACTCATAGAAACAGAATAGAAAAATAGCTGCCAGAGGTTGGAGCGTGGGGGAAACAGGGAGAGGATGGTAAAAGAGTATACATAAACTTTCAGTTATAAGATGAATAAGGTCTGAGGATCTAATGTATAATGCAGTTACTGTAGTTGATAATACTGTATTGTATTATTGAAATTTGCTAAGAAAGTAGAATTTAAATGTTCTCACCAAAAAAAAGGGAGGTAAATATGTAAATATGTGAACTGACAGATGTGTTAATTAGCTCAGCAGGGCTCCTTTCACAATGTGTATGTATATCAAATCATCACATTGTACACCTTACAATTTTATTTGTCAAGCATACCTCAATAAAGCCAGGGGGAAAAAACCAGCTTCTTAAATCATAAAAATTACTTTGGTTGATTTTAAAAAATCATTCTATGTGTGCAATTGATGGCAGGTTGTCTAGTCAATAGTCCCTATTTAGTATGAACGTGTAAAAGCAAATGTTGCATCTCAGGCATCACAGCTTCTGTCAAAGCTAAAATGTATAGTAAACCTTTGAAATTCATTGCTTAATCAAATTTTTATCAGTACCTATTTTGTGCATTGTAACTTGACACTGGCAGAGAAGGGCTCCAAACAAGACACACAGAGAGAGATTGAACATGTATGCACAAAAAGATCATCAAAAATACAATGTATAACCTGCTAAATGTAAAAACGTCAAATGAAAATTACAAACAAGATTCTTATAGAGATTCAGACGAGGGAAACAGTCACTGACACGGATGGACAAGGAAGGATCCAGATGAGGCGGAGGCTAAGCTTAACTTGGAGGAGTTGGTAGGGATCAGAGAAGCAGGCACTTAGAACAGTGCATTACAGGTGCATAGCTACAGGATGGAGAATATGAGCAAAGACAAAAGCAAACTCATTCCTAGCCCGTTCAGAAGAAGGAAAAAAAAGAAGAGAGCAGTGTGTCTAGACAAGAGAGTTTTCAAGGGAAAGAAACTCATCTGACTTCTCCAATAAGGGAGAAAAACGTTTTTTCAACAAGTGAACCAGCTGTAGAGGGATGAGCCTTCTAACTTGGTTCTGTTTTATACAGAGAATGAGACAGATACCTGCTCGACTAAAGCAATCTTAATGACTTCCAACAAATATTCCAGTCACTTCTATGTTCACAGTTTCCAAGCTAAGAGATCATTTAATGAGTAGGGCATTTAACAAAAAATAAACATAAAATAAACAAATATCTATGTAGCATATCTGTGGTTATTTTCGTCAAGATACACTACATATATTAAATATATTTCCTTGAAAATAACACATATACAGTCATGTGATGCTTAATGACAAGGATATGTTATGAGAAATGCATCATTAGGTGATCTCGTCATTGTGCAAACATCATAGAATTTACTTACACAAACCTAGATAGTGTAGCCTACTACACACCTAGGCCATATGATACTAATCTTCTACCATCATACATGTGGTCCATCGTTGACTGAAACTTCATTACACAGCACATGACTGTATAAACACATGCATATACATATATGTCAAAATTAAATATAAATAAAAATTATATTACTGGTGTTTTGATTGTTCCCTTTTAAGGAAAAGATTGAGATTTGTGAGTATAACTTAAGAGTTTCAAAATCAAGAAACAAAATTTAATCAGTAAGAAAGTTGAAAAATATTTCTTGTGCATCTTCATTAACAATTAGGCAAAAGACTGCCCTTACAGAGCATGAAGAAGAGAAATTCCTGGGCCTGATGTACTTTATTCTCATGGAGATCTTCTCAGATTAGATTATGTGTACACGTAAGGGTATATGGCATGTGCTGGGTGCACAATGCCATGAGATAAATGCTGCACATCTTCCTTAACAATTTTATCTGATGATTTGGAGGTAGGGTGAGTTAAGTAATTTAATAGTAAATAATTGAAGACAGTTTTTATGTTAAAACACATACAGAAAAGCTATAGTGCATAATGCAAAATGCTCCTGAAATTTCAGAAAAAAATATGAGGCATTACATACATTTCTGCCATGATTGGTTACGTAAGTTATTCACAGCAAGGAAGAGCAAGGAAGGCTACTTAGAAGAGTTTAGAGCAAGCTTGCTCTCTTTTGAGGTACTTTGGGAGAAATTTTTGCAGTATCATTGCTCCAGTAGATTCTTTATTCCTCCCATACTTACATATCCTGCTTTTTACTTAGTCTTATTATTGGAAGAGTAGCAAGATGACGGTTAAGTAAAGTTGTTTTCCAGCTTTTAAGGACAACTTTAGTAGCCCATTCTAACATTTAGCAAGGTCTTTTAGTTCTTTTTGCATGGCCTCTGGAACCTGAGGCTGGTGACAATACTTCCAACCCCCTCTCCATCCTTTTGAGTTGGTCCTGGGTGCCAAACATTGTTCCCTAGGGCTGTGGGTAATGCCAGACAATCAGTTCAGTCTGCACCATTAACCTCCAGGGATTGGTAGCTCTCTGTGCAATTGAATGTTCCCAGATTAGTCCCTGCGGTGAGCCACCTGCCAGGACTCAGCACATCACAGGCAAGCTAAGAAACTAGTAAAAGATTTAGAGCTCAAACTTGAACTGAGCAATCAGGATATTTTTCTCCCACAATTTACAGCTACCGTGCCATGACCTAATTTTTCATTCCCACTTTGTTTTTTTCCTTCAAATTTTGGGACCTGATTTACCTGGTAGAATTTCTTTCATGAAAATTAATGAAAGTAATTTCAATTTCCCTATCATAAAATTGGAAAACATACTGCAATCCAACACGTCTTTCAACCTTCATTAAGTTCCCATTGTGAACACTTGATATGTGTTGAAATATGAGTTCTTGGCTTCATGCAAGTAAGAGCTAACCTTTCTTTTGTGTAATAAGGACACTCAACCAATAACAGGAAAGCATGTAGAGAGGTAAAGAGGTCCAGGCTCTGCACAGAGTGTATCAAAGCATACAAATCATAAAATCCAGGCTTGACGAGCCATAGGTTGATGTATTGATATATAAAGTGGTATAAGGTTATCAATTTGCATGCTTAAAAAGGGATGTTTTGCAATCAAACAAGATAGAGTAAGAAGAAATAAATGTACTCTATTTCTGCCTGAAACAACCAAAATAAAACAGACAAAATATATGATAAAACAGTTTTCAGGACACTGGATATCAGGTAATGAAGGGCGGTAAATCCTGAGACATGAGAAAAAGTGTGGGATGCTGTATGATTTCCCTAGCTTACTGCCTTAAGAGTTCTGAAACCACAGTGCACAGAGAGAAATCTCAAGCAGAGCTTATCAATTCCCCGAGTTGAGTAGACAGAGCTGGAAATTTGGGCAGAAAAAAGTGGCTAGATTTTGCCAGACAATACCAGAGAAGAGAAAGCTACACAGAGAAATCTCTGCACCTTCCTCTCAATTTTGATGTAAACCTAAAACTGCTCTAAAAATATAAAGTCTATTAAAAAAAGGGTAATCTCATACTGGGAGAAAATATTTGCAAAGCATATGTCTAATAAAAGACTTATACCCAGAATATACAAAGAAGTCTCAAAACTCAAAAATAAGAAAACCACCCAATAAACAACTTAGCAAAAGATTTGAATGGACACTTCTTCAAAGAAAATACAAAGATGTAGGGATGGCAAAGAAGCACATGGAAATATATATCACATTAGTCATTAAGGAAATGCAAATTAAACCACAATGATATACCACTACACATCTCGTAGAATGACTAAAATTAAAAAGATAGACCATAGCAAGTATTAAAAAGAACTTGGAGAAATTGGAACTCTCAGATGCTGCTGGTGGGAATTTTAAATGATATCACCACTTTGGAAAACAGTTTGGTAGTTTCGTAAAAAGTTAAAATTTAAATACAGCTACTGTATGGTCTAGTTATTCCACTCCTGAGTAGTTACCCAAGAGAAAAGAAAGTTTATACCTTTATGATGACTTGTACAAGAATAAACAACCCAAATGCCAATCAAAAGGTGAATGGACAAATAAATCATGGTATATTCTTATAAAGGAATACTACTCAAGTAATAACTGAGCTGAATGAGAAAAGCCTGACTAAAAAGAATGCATTCTATATGATGCTATTTATTTAAACCTATGGAAAATGCAAATTAATCTATAGTAATAGTAGATCAGTAGTTGTCTAAGGAAGGGTGGGGAGAGTGGCAAGAGGGAGAGATTACAAAGAGCGCGAAGAAACTTTTGTAGGTAAAGAATATGTTCACTATCTTACTTTGGTGATGGTTTCACGGGTTTTACATATGTCAAAACAAAACACATTCAGCGTATTGTATGCCAATCATAAAGCTCTTTTTTAAAAGGGGGTAAATCATCTCACTGTTCACAGGCTTAGTTTTTATATCTTTTCTTTGTCCATTATTTCAATCCATTTTGTCACTCCTGAATACAAACCTTGATGCTTGTTTCATTTTTATTCTTAGTTGATCTCCTCGGTTTTCAGTTTGAGGTCTGTCTAGTTATAACTGTCGCTCATCTCCAGACAATGATTTTGGGTCTTTATCTCAGCTACGTTTCCATAGACCCTCTTGGATCAACAGTCTTCCTGACCACCCACGGCTGCTTCTATACTGGTAGTCTACTCCCATCTGATCACTGACTCCAAGAAAAGAAGCAACCTTTGTCCTACCTATAAACCCTAAAGAAAGAGCTAAGTGATTCCGGCAGGAGTATAACATAGCAGAAAGTACCACACAGATGCTCCCCTAAGGGATTTCTAGAAAACTGGAAAAATTGTTTAAAGGAACTATTTTTAAATGGGTACTACAACACCATAGCTAATATAACAAGTCTCAGGAGATATGTCCATATCCTGAGAGAACTGTCCATTTTATGAGATTTCAAAGTCTTTTAAAAAGATGAGAGACAAACAGGAGTATCTGCTGTCTAGAAGTCACAGTTCATGGGAACTTTCACCACTTAGAGCCATTATACACAACGGCCAAGGAGGCTTTGGAGCACTGACTACAGGAGCAACATAGCAGGTGTCTCACTGGGCAGATAGAATCGATTAGCGGAAGAGTCCATTCTCTTTTTAAACTAGTATTAATCACCCAACGTGATTTACTCCCGAGTCCTGGGTATGATGGCTTAAAACTTCCCTCTACCACTCACAGAGAGCTAGGAACGGCACTTTCCTTTCAGGAAATCTGATGGAATTGAAAACCCTGATGCTCTGGTAACTACTCTCAAGTCAGTTACCATGATTCTAAATTTATAACTTGGCCCTTAAAGTCCCAGTGGAAGACGTGGCCCAGAAAGAGAAGATTTATTAAGGGCATTTAGAAGTGTAATTTTCCCCACAGAAGGACAGTTCAGAGGCATGTTTCGGGTTTCAGGTTTTGGGGGTTAAAACACACTCAATCATTCATCTAAAGTGACTAGGGAATAAAGTCAAAGGAACTTTTCAAGGACAAAATATAAATCTGTGTTTGGTCTAAATAAGAAGCTATGAAATGATGAACTTTGAGATGTTTGAGTTTCCTCAAAGGATCCACCCCCTCTCCACCGCCCCAGTGCATAGAACAGTGGCAAACTATTGGAAATGTGAAAAAAACTTCAGTATATTAGCAGTATGCTAAATAACAGATTTGACTCTATTTGGCTAGCTTTAATTTGAATAATAAATTGATTGCCTGGTCAGGAGGTTTGGGCAGGAAAAATATATACTGGGGGGTGATGGTTACAGATTCTGCATAAAATATTGATAAAAAGTTAAATGTTTTCAACATTATATTATAGACTTCAAAACAAAATTTCAAATAATTGTTTTTAACTTCTGTGTGTTGTTACACAATAACCCTAAAATTAGATGAATTAAGTATCAATTTAAATTTCCCTTTATACACACACTACTTGATCTATTTTTGCTCTGTGGGGCAGAGGGGGACAGGAAGGAACAGAAGGAGGAGGAGGTGGACGGTTAAAACAACCAAACTGTGCGTTACTGATTCGGTGTGAAGGGATAGAGACGGAGTGACCCTGCTCCACATGGATATTACCCAATTCTAAGTGGGACAAGTAGAAAACATATACTTATAGCACATTAGAAGTCATTAAATTCCACAGGTTTTTATTTTCCGAGATAAAATTTTTAGGAACGATGATTAGCTATTGCCTTTATTTTAGTGGATTTTTGAAAGACTACATGGCAGTACTTCAGGGCAACACCTGCCAGTGTAGCAAAGGCCAAGAGCTTAATTTGAGTCACCAGAGTAGTGTGAGCAATTTCAACACTCTATCCACAATGCAGGAGCCACTTACTGCCCTTTGTAAGGTAATAAATTGATTTAGCGCTCTTTAAAAGAAGACATTTTACTTAAATTGTGCAAACGCAATTTACAACAATTAGCAGCGGTGTGATTCTTGGACAATGAGCGAGCTCAAAATGGGCAACACACAAACTACAATCGCTACCTCAGCAGACAGAAAAGGACCCAAAATTTTATATACACTATATACACTTCTATACTCTTTGGTTTTTCTTCTAATATATATAATACAAAAATATTTTAATATAAAAATATTTTTAAGATATTTTTCTAATATACATATTAGAAAAAAAAAGTGTCAATATTTAACCTATTATTGTTGGTATCAATTTTAACACACTTGTTTATCCATCCTTTTATTGCACCCCTGGAATGTTAATGGCAAAGAGATAGACTCCAACTGATACGCTCTGTCGTTGCAAAAGACATTACCCAGAGCATTTTGCTGAACTATGGCACCCCTCATGTCAATGAAAGACAAAGACTCTATAATTTGTAACTTATTTTTTAAAGGTCCTTCATGAATCACTTTCCACATGGTTGAGTGGCAAATGCTGAGGACTGTAACATCCTCATAAATATACTCTGTGATGGCCATCACTACACAGACATGAAATCTCCCACTGCTGCTTGAAATTGCACAATAAGGATTCATTTTTTGGGCTAAGTATTGAGCTTTCTATAGGATAATATTTTTTTTAAATAAAGCTTAGTTTTGCTATTTAGTTTATTTTTTTAGTTTATTTTTATTAGTTTTAGCTTGTTTTTATTCAGTTTATTGTTTAGTTTCATTTAGTTTTAGATTTACAGGAAAATTGAGAACATAGATTTCATACACCCTCATACCCAGTTTCTCCTATTATTAACATATCACTATGGTACATTTGTTACAATTAATGAACCAATATTGACACAATATTAACTAATGTCCATACTTTATTCGGATATCCTTCATTTTTATCTAATGTCATTTTTCTATTCCAGGATTCCATCCATGATGCCACATTACACTCGGCCATCTGTCTACTTAGGCTCCTCTTGGTGTCACAGGTTCTCAGATTTGCCTTGTTTTGGTATCTTATAGGTATCCCTCCTCTGGGATCTGTTGGATGTTTTTCTAATGACCAGTCTGGGGTTATGGTTGTTTTGGGAGGGTGACCCAGAGATAAAGTACCATTTTCATCACATCACATCACGGTTACATGTTGCCAACATGACTCACTGTTGGTGTTCACCTTGATCACCTGGCAGAGGCAGTGCTTGTTGGGTTTCTCCCCTTTAGAGTTACTCTTTTCTCCCCCCTTTTCATACTTGAAGGAAAGAAACTCAGTCACTATGCACCTAAAGAGGGGAGAGTTATGCTTCATCTCCTTGAAGGTAGAATAGCTACATAAATTATTTTGAATTCTTGTGAGTGAGAGATTTATCTCTTCTACCCATTTATTTATTTTTCAATCATTTATTCTTATCAGTATGGACCCATGGATACTTCTTTGATAGTTTAGATTATAAACCAATGCTACTTTATTTATTTTGCTGCTCCAATTTTCTCAGCTTTGTCCATAGGAAGTCTTTCAGTTGGCTCCCGTGTCACCTTGACATACTCCCATAACTATGGGTTTGTTTTTGGTTAACATTTCCTTATTCTCTAGCACTACAAGATGCTCCAAAATCATCTTGTATACTTTTTGTTCCAGTCTAGAATCAGTCATTTCTCAAAAAATCCACAGTTCCTTTTACTGGAGAATATTAGAAACCAAGATCATGGTGCTAAGTGTGCTCGTTAGTACTGAGGTGTCGTTGATTCTAGGCCCTGTTAACTGACAGAGCAAGGAACCATATATGTGCATACTAACACATGTATAGACACATACACATATCTATAAAAGTTTCTGTGTGTAACTATCTTACTATATTAAGCTACACATGAGTTCACATGGATGTCTCCAACTCTGGAGGCATGTATCCTTCTAGCCTCCTACCCTTGCTTTCCTGTAAACTCCCACTCCAACACTGAAAAAACCATCGTCTACCATCCATTTAATTAACTGTTCACTTGAGTATGCATGTACAGCAGCATCAGAATTGTTAAACTGTACCCCTGTGGGAAATAACTTTAACCACCAGAGTACAGTGTTGACGCTTAGTTTCTTTCTTCAGTCTAACAGGCTTCTCTCATTTCTAAAGTTACTTATTAGGTCAGCACCTTTTCCTCCCATCCCCTTCAATGAAGGTTGTTTCATAAGTTTGTAATACAGTTAGATTGTTTTATCACAATCTACCTTCCATCCTAGGATCCCCAAGCCTCCTAAATTATTTTTTAATATTTGCATACATCAAACCTACTCTTTGTGCTATGAAGTTCTATGGGTTTTGGCAAATGCAGTGTAATATATGTACTGTTACAGTATAATACAGGACCATCCCACTGCCCTAAAAATCCCCTGCGCTTCAACTATTCAACCCTCCCCCCTCCTACTGAATCCCTTGCAACCATTGATCTTTTAATTGTCTCTATAGTTTTGCCTTTTCCAGGATATGGTTTAATTGGAGTCATATAATAGTTGCCATTTCAGGCTGGCTTCTTTCACTTACAATATGCATTTAAGATTCATCCACATTTTTTCATGATTCAATAGCACATTTCTTTTTATCGCTGAATAATAATATCCTATTGTATATATATACCAAAGTTTGTTTCTCTATTCACCTATTGAATGACATCTTGGTTGCTTCCAGTTTTTGTCAATCGTGAATAAAGCTGCTATAAACTTTCGTGTGGATATAATTTTTCAAATCAGTTGGGTAAATACCTAGGAGTATGATTGCTGTATCAAATGATTAGAATATTTTTACCTTTGTAAAAAAACTGCCAAATTGTCTTTCAACACAGCTATATCATTTCCGTTTCTATCAGCAATGAATGAAACCAGTATTTTCCATTTCTACCCTCTTCATCCTCACCACTGATTGACGTTGTCAATTTCTGTTTCTAGTCTAATTCCATTGTGGTCTGAGAATATACATTGCATGATTTCTATTCTTTTCATCTTGTAAAGATGTGTTTTATGGTCCAGAATGTGGTCTATCTTGGTGAATGTTTCATGTGAACTTGAGAATAATGTGTATTCTACTGTTGTTGGACAGAGTATTCTATAAATGTCAATTAGATCAAATTGATCAATAGTGCTGTTCAGGTCAAATCTACCCTCACTGATTTGCTGCCTGCTTAACCTATCAATTACTTAAAGACTGGTGTTAAATTCTCCAGCTATAATAGTGGATTTGTCATTTCTCTTTTCAATTCTATAAAATTTTGCCTCACATATTTTGACACTTTTTTGTTAGGTGCATGCACATTTAGAATTGTTTTTGTCTTCTCAGAGAAGTGACTCCTTTGTCATTATGTAACGTCCCTCTTTATCCCATATAATTGTCTTTGTTTTGAAGTCGGTTTTGTGTCAAATTAATATAGCTGCTTAACTTTCTTTTGATTAGCATTAGTATAGTATATCCTTCTCCATCCCTTTACTTTTAATCTATCGGTGTCTTTACATTTAAAATAAGTTTCTTGTGGACGACATATAGCTGTGGACAACATACCATTGGGGTTTTTTTCCGTCCACTCAGACAATCTGCAACTTTGATTTGTGTATTTAGACCATTCACATTTAAAGTGATTATTGATATAGTTCGATTAATATCTACAATATTTGCAACTGCTTTCTGTTAGTTGTATTTGTTCTTTGTTTCTTTTTTAGCACTCTTTTTCTGTCTTTATTGATTTTAATTGAGCATTTTATATGATGCCATTTTATCTACTCTCAAGATATGAATTATAATTTTTTTAAAAAAAATTTAGTGGTTGCCCTAGAGTTTGCAACATGCATATTTAACTATCTTAGTCTACCTTATAATAACACTACACCACTTCATCATAGTGCAGGTACCTTATAACAGAGCATTGTCAATTCCTACTTCTTATCTCTTATAACATTGTCATTCATTTCATTTACCTATATGCTATAATTACTCAATACATTGTTACTATTATCATTCTAAACAGTTATATTTTAGATCAATTAAGAATAAGAAAAATAAAAAATTAATTTCACCTTCATTTATTCCTTCTCCAACACTCCTCCTTTCTTTATGTACATCTGTGTTTCTGACTTGATCATTTCTTTCTCCCCAAAGAACTTCTTTCAACATTTCTAGAAGGGTAGATCTGCTGGTGATAAATTTCCTCGGGTATGTTTGTTTGAGAACATTATTATTTTTCCTTCACTTTTGAAAGATAATTTCACTGAATATGAAATTCTAGGTTAGTGTTTTTCTTCTTTCAATACTTCATTTCATTCTACTCTCTTCTTGTTTGCACAGTTTTTGAACAGAAGTCCACTCTATTCCTTGTTTCTGTATAGGTAAGGTGCTTTTTTTCCTGACTTCTTCTAAGATTGTTTTCCTTTGTCTTCGGTTTTCTGCAGTTTGAACGTTACATGCCTAGATGTGGAACTTTTGGTATTTATCAAGTTCTTCATGTTATCTGAGCTTCCTGGATTTGTGGTTTAGTGTCTGTCATTAATTTTGGAAAATTCTCTGCCTTTATACTTCAAAGTTTTTTCTGTTCCATTTTCTATTCTCCCTCTGATATTTCTATTTCATGTGTGTTATTCCTTTAGAAATTATCCTATAGCTCTTGAATTTTCTGTAAGTTTTCTGTTCTTTTTTCTTCATATTTCAGTTTTACATATCCCCAAGCCATGTTCAGTCAACTGATCGGCCCACCAAAGGGCCTCATTTCTGTTACAGTGTTTTCAATTATTCTTTCTTGGAGTTCATACTTCCCTGCTTACTTTCCCATGTGTTTTTGCATGTTGCCTACTTTTCCATTAGAGCTCTTAATATATTAATCATACTTATATTAAGTTCCTTGTTTGACAATTCCAACATTGGTATCAGAATGAGCCTGGTTCTGATGTTTACTTTGTCTCTTCGGATTTTTTTTCTTGCCTTCTAACATGCCTTGTAATTTTTTAAAAAGCCATATATGATGCATAAGGTAACAGGAACTGAAGTAAATAAACCTTTAGCATGAGATTTTACGTTAAGCTGACTGTAGCTGTAGGCTCCAGAGCCTTCAGACTCCTCTAGTGTCTTTGTTTTTGTCTACTCTGTTGACCTTGGTCTTCACTGAGCACTTCTTCTCAGACAGTCTGTGTCTTGCAGCTCTTTCATCTATAATCCACTACTATCCTGGACCCCCACTGATGTAGTGGTAAGGCGTGGGGGCGGGGAAGCATTCTATAATTTTATGATTAAATCTCAGTTGGCCTATGTCCCTGGGCTATGACCCTCACAAGTGTTTCTTAGGTTTTTTTCCTTGCTCATGTGAGACAAGAGGGCTACAGGGGGCTGGAATGAGAAAAGTGCCCTTCTCTCAAGTGGGATGAGGTTCTGGTAAAGTCTCCTTTGGAGAGTAAGCCTTTATCATGGAGAACACTCTGGGCATATTTTAACAGTGGTTACTCTAATCTTGCCAGAGTCACAAGGAGGATATCTTTCAGATTTTCAAGTGAGAACTTGGTAGGGTTTCAGGAGGTAAAACCCACGCAAATGTGGGGCTCCCCTAAGACTGTGATCCCCAGGAGTTTCTCACTCTCATACTTGTCCACACTTAGCCTCTGACAATTTGTCAAAATATTGCTCCAGTGGCTTCTGTTCCCAGTAAACAAATCCCAGCTCTGACTCTCTAATTTCACCTATCTCACCACATTTCAGGGGAGTAGTTTGCCCTCTGACCTCAGATCTCTGGTGGATCAAGAAAAGTCATTAATTTTCAGTTTGTTCAATGTCTTGTTTTAAGAATGTGAGTGATGACTTCCAAGTTCTTTTCATGTTGGAACAGATTCTAGAATTCTATAGAGCATAATATTTTAAAAAGCAATGTTCTAGAAGAAATAATGCAATAAATCATTACACTTAACATGTACTGGGCACTCTATTATGTCCTTTATATATGGTCTACTATTTAAAAGATACAACAGATCTATAAGATAGTTGTCAGGGGACCTAGTTTCCAATACTGTATGTTTTCCACTAATTCACGTTGCCTTGTGTTTCAGAAACCTTGGTGTCTCACATTTAAGTGAAAAGAATTACAGGAAAATATTTTATTCAGCAGAAAATATTTTGTTCAGCAGGATTAAACTGTATTAATTACTGAAACCCTGTTTGACAAGCAGACTCCATGTTGAGAAAAGGCCTTGAGGCTTCTATCAAAACCTCTTTTTTCTTCTGTTTGGTCTTTAAATGAATTACATTTTATTCATACACCTTTAGAATAAGAATAAGACTTTTTTAAACAAATGAAACGGCAGTTTATTTTTCAAAAAAGTCAATTCTGAGCAACTGGGAAAACTGCTTCTTAGAAATATATTTCAAATAAAAGGAAGTTTGATAGGACAATTGCTGGGACAAAGAAATCCTTAGTAACATATGAGAACTGTACAAAAAAATGTTGCAACATATGGCACTGTATTTTCTTCAGGAAAGCAAGCCTCCCAGGACCCAATTCTTTGATACTAATCACAGCAGTAATTAGAGATGATGTTGGTTAGTGTTCATAACTGCTCTTCATGTTCAGTGCAAACACACAACCAAAGTGTCTTCCTTCTCCCACCCAGCTGGTGGCCTGACAAGTTCACCTCTAAGACTGGTCTCACTATTGCTGAATCTGGAGACTTCTCACACATATTTCCAAGGATGAAATAGGAAAACCATGTATTTGAAGGCAAGTGAAAGCTTTTCTTTAATTACGGTTGTTTAGCCTCTAAATAATAGTTCTGAGGTTGGAGGAAAAGTAAAGTAAATAGAAGGCGGTCCTAAAGCAAATTTGAGCACATAAAATTAGGTTTCCCAAGCAAACGTCTAAACAAAAGAATGAACATAAAGCCCCATAGAATTTTTTACCATCATATTTATGTAAATTGCGTCACAAATTTAAGAGAGAAGAGGGCATTTAAGTTAAAAAACTATATTAAGAAACACTGGTATTAAAATGTTCTATGGTATAATGTGACCTACAATATGACCAGGTTGTTTCCAAGTGTCATGGAAAGATTTTATTCGAGAAAATATAGGCAGTATTAGCAGCAGAATTTTGTGTTGTAAATACAGAGACCAGGCTAAGCAGGCTGACAGCACAAAATGTGGAAATCAATTAATAAGGAAGAAAGAAGGGCACCTTCTCCAATATTTCTAGTGGAGGGTGGGCACAGGGTGGGAAGCGGCATTAGATGACAGAGAGTATTTTTTTAATTATGAGGTTTATTTGTAGTAATTTCTTTTGAGAGGCCTGTATTATTCTTCTTACCCCTGTCATTATCGGCCTGTGAGAAGGTTAATGCCACTTCTGAGTTTTACATGGAAGGCTGGAGCCTCAGAAGTTCCCCAGCTTAATGCAATGCAGCCCAGCAAATCTTCAGGAAACTCACCAGCAGGTCTGCAGAGCAAACTGGCGGGGGCCACTCCGACCACTGGGTTGAGCAGTCTCCTAGGAACAGGGCCAAGAACACGCTAAAAACAGAGCTCTGTTGGACTGCCTGGTTGGGCAAGCTGCAGGGTGGGCAGGATGAATGCAACAAACAAGGACAAAGGGAGCCTTATTACAGAAAAGGTGGACACTGAAACTTCTCAAGGTTGCCTATAATTTTTTCCACTGGAAAAGTCATGCTTATAACAGTTATAGCAGTTGAAATTTTAACCTAGCTAAACACTCTTTGGCTCTTTCCTTTCTTAGCTGTCACTAGGCATTTACAACTAGCATCAAAACAAAATAAGTTCATGAGAGATTTTCTGAAACATCTCTTATCATGGATGTCCCTCAGAAGGCTGATTATTGTGAAGCAAGAAATGTACTCAAGTTGATTCTTGATGATATGCACTAATAGAGGGGAGAAAGGGGACAAACTATCTAAACTACAGAAATGCCTTCTATGTTATTTTTCCAGAATACATATTTTCATAATTTTGCATAGTTTCCCTCCTTAAAAGCCCTACCATTGTTCCCATCACCTATAGGATAAAATCCAAAATCCCTAGTACGCCCTTTGTGATCTGTGACCTAATTATGTTTCCACAGGTCTCTGTTCTCCAATCACACTAAATTATTTGCAATTCCTCTCATCCCTGTAACTTTCACATCTATGGGCTAAGGTGTGGCTGAAATTCCCTACTCCTCTTTTTCCACTTGGCAAGTTTTTACTCTCCTTTACATAATAAACTCAGACTCTCCTCTGTGAATATTTGTCCTCCCTCTGACTCAATTCACTGGATGATATTAATGAGCTCTACTCTACATTCTCTCAGAATTTGGTCCCTGCCTCTGTCTCAGAACTCATGGTACCATAGTATAATTGTCTATTTATGTGTCAGTTTTCATCAAAAATGTGAGCTACTTGAGGCCAGGGACCAGTCAGAATTTCCAGGGATCCCAAATAGCACATAAAGATTGGTAAATAATGGAGGGGCTGAGTTATGAAACGAAAAGGTCGATGAGAAGACTGCAGGAAGAGAGACTCCAGGATTTGTCTTTGTCTTGTACAGGAGATAATCCACACAGCACAAAATCTCCCCAGAATGAATTCACAATTAACCATTCATATGTTCCTTTTCCCCCCAGACTCATAAAGCCCAAAGACACCATTTATAAAATCATCCTCCCCAAATAGAGTTCAGTTTTCCAACACACCTGACAAGTGACTTCCAGGGAGGAAGAATTCACTGTCTCACCAAGAAGACCACTCCATTCTTGAATGCTTCCAATTGTTAGAAAGTTTTTGTTTGTTTGTTTGTTTGTTCTAAATATCAAACCAAAATCTTTTTCTCTGTTAATCCAGTTCTTCTCTCCCCTATTCTTGGAGTTAGAACTTTCTTTAATATGCATAAAGAATAAAGTTAACATAATTTCACATAAAAATTCATCAAATATTTGAAATCTGAGGGAAGTTACCTACACTCTCTGAGACAGTTTTTTTGTTTCTTTTTTAAATCTTTCAATGGAACCATCATAGCACAAATCTCATAGGGTTATAGTGAGGATCAAATGAAATGAAGCAATGAAACATGTGATACAGCTAAAAAAGAGCTATTATACTATTATGACTTTGTTGTTGCTATTTAAATAATCCTATTACATCCCCTCTCTTTCTTCAGGTAAACAGTTCCTTGTTCTTTCAACCATTAACCATATAAAATTTCCTCTAACATCCTGACTGCCCTCCTCTTGATGGACTCCAATTTGTAAAAGTCCCTCTGGTAATAGTGTCCAGAACAGTACACGTTATCACAAATGTGGATGGACCAGCACAGCCTCCAGTGGGATTATTTCTTTCCTTGACGAGACACCAGTCTTCCGTTAGAGCAACAACAATTACATTAGTCTTTTTTTGGTAGCTCTATGACACTACTGATTTATATTGAGTTTACCGTTGACTAAAACCCCTTGGTCATTTGCAAATGAAATGCTCTAATCCAGAACTCTACTACTCTAATCTTGTAAAGTCGATCATTTTGAACAAATGTGTCAAATTTTAATTTTAATCCGTTACATTTCTTTTTGAGTTTAGCTCATTGTTAACCTCCTCAAAGTACAAGTTCAACAGAACATTAGCAATCATTTTGTGCTTTTGGTGAAAGCATAAAATATAAAATAAAGATGATAAAATTTTTACCTGGATTGTGGAAAGAATTAAATGATGCAGCATACATAAAATTTCAAACATGTTGCCTAGGACATAGTAAGTGCTTAATAAAATATATTTTCCCTTTATGTGATATTCAAATTTGACAATCCTCACCCTACATATTCTAAGATAGGACCAAAACAGACTACTCTCAGTAATAAAAATCAAACAGACATGTCAACTATTAATACTATTCAAGAATGGCTTTACAATCCACTATGAATCCATTTAATTCTACTATTATATGTACCTTCTGATTACTTTATATTGATATTGTAGCTGCCTTTGATTATGTTATCCCTTACAAAATGGCCCACCAACATTGGGGTATACATTATGAGCTCTCCTGCCTTGGTTGATGAGGGTTTGTGTGTGTGTGTGTGTGGGCGCATGCACACATGTGTTTCCCAGATGATTTCACAGGGCTATAAGCAGAGGAAGAGTGCGTTCCTAGAAAGAATTGGTTTTCTTCAGGCCCCTCTCCTCTCTGCAGGGCCCTGTCTTCTTTTAGGTGCTTACCCTGTGCCACTTTTCTATTAGACACTGCCTAGGGCTACATATACTGATTCTGCTAAAATGTTAGTAACAAATTCAGATTTTAATTCTTCTGGAAATATTTTCATTTTAATAAAAGACCATTGAATCTTTCATGATTCAAAAGAATGACCATCATCTGATAGGATTCCGGGTGGCTTAATTTTGGCAAGGTCTTCCTAGCCACATCCAAAAGAGCACCATAGACTTAACGGTCCATTGACAAAGTGGATAAAGCAGGTTATCTACCACATTAATTCATGCATTTAACAAATGTTTACTGATTACGTGTTACATGTGCCAGGCACTAAAGATGAATGATGAACAAGACAGATATGATCCCTCCCCTCTATGCTCCCAGCCTATTGAGGAAGATAGGCAATAAACAAATTAGCCCAACACCGGTAGTGACAATACCTTCTAGGATAATATTTTAAGACATTAGTTTACTCTTTTTTAACCTTATATTTTCTCTTTTCCTTTCCTCATTAGTGTCCCAGGGGAAATCTGTGGCAGGGAGAAAAACTAAAACTAGACTAATATGTAGTTCCCTTCCTAGCTTTTGTTCCCAAATGCCAAAAGTAATTGAGGAAATTATGCTAGGTATTCTAGAAGGAAAGTAGAAAGAACATGCTTCTGGAAAAACAAGAAGGAATGGCTTTCCTTGAGAATAAAAGCAATATCCTGAGGTTGCAAGGAGAGAGGACTACTGACTCCAGGACTCCAGACTCAGGAACCTGCCCCTGGCAGCAGCCTGGGAAGGAAGCAAGTCCTCAGAGAGGAGAGGCCATTTAGTCTTCACCTGTGGAATAGGAAATGGAACAGACTGTTAGTTATGACAACAGGGCCTCCAGAGTACCTTGGATCTTTCCACTAACCTGAAGGGAAAATATCCCAAGATTGACTGAATTTAAAATCCCCTCTATCCTAGGAGGATGAGACCTTAAAATTAAAATGCATATTTAAGGCATGCTTGAGTTCTTATAACAAAATTCACAATTCTTTAAATGCTATGAATAAAAAAATAGGGTATAATCATGGAAAGTAAGTGGTCAGGACAGGCCTCTCTGGGAACATTTTTTAAGCTAAGACCTGAGGGATATGAACGAGTCAGCTATGTAATGAGCTGGTGGCAGAGAAACAGTCAGCACACGCCATTGGATTAAAAAGAGCTTGACACATTTAAGCAACTGAAAAAAGACTAGTGTGGCTAAAGTACTGTGAGTTAAGGGGAGAGTGGCAAGAGGTGAAGAAGGAAAAGATTAGTCTATGCAGGGTTTTCTAGACTGTGTTAAGGAATTTGGATTTTACTCTGAACACAATGGGAAGCCACGGAGGGTTTTCAGTAGAAGACTAGTTTTATCTAGTTTGCCTTTTGAAACTACCATTATGACTATTGTATGAGAATGAATTAATATATGGTTGACAAGTGTGAAGATATGGACATAAGATGAGAAACGAAGAGAGTAGCAGTAGGGAGGGGGCATATTTGAGACGTATGTAGGACAATCATCAGGATTTACAAGTGGGTTTGAAGGGAAGGGGTGGGATGTAAAATATCTAGGGGATTTATGGCTCTCTCCTGGTTTCTGGCTTGTGAAGAAGGGTGAACACTCATGCCAGTTACTGAGATGGGGAATACTAGAGGAGGAAGAGGATTGGAGGAGAAAAACAAAAATCTCTATAATGGCTATGTTAGCTTTAGAAATTCTAAGCGAACAGCTCCAGGGTGTTTGCGTATATGAATTGATTCTAAGTCCCACTTCTGGCCCTAGCATCTTATCAGTATGAATCCCTAAGAGCTTCCTATATCAGTGAGGGACACAACATCTTACTGGGATCAACATATTAGGTTGCTTAATGTGAAAATACATAAAGCTTATAGCTAGAGAGATAGGGATAGCAGAGCCAGATGCACCAGTCTTCCTTGATGAACACACCAGGGTTGTTTAATTTACATATACATATATTTCACCAGTTGGGTAGAAGTAGCAGAATTAGCCTGTTAGCTATTCAAATATAAGACCCTCTTCACACCAACCATACTCCAGCCAAATAAAAATAATAAAAACATATCAGAGAAAATAATAGAAAACATATCGATTGATTAACACAAAACCATCATTGGAAAAAAGAAAAGATTTCCTTGGACCAAAGTTTGTAAGAAAATATGTGAACTATGTTTATGATCTTGGGAAAGAAAAATGTGTCTCACACAGGACACACACAAACACATACAACACAAACTATAATGGAAAAGATTGGCAATTGTGGCTTCCTTATAATTAAAATCTTATATAAAAATGAAGTACTCATATCCAGAAAATATAAAGAACTCTTTAAATCATAGGTAAATGATCAAGAGATTTAAACAGATACTTCATCAGAAAAAAAATCATATCAAAAAGGCCAATAAACAAAAGAAAAAAAGTATTCCGCTTCATTAGTCATCAGAGAAATGCAAATAAAACCCACAGTACAATATTATTAAACATTTAGACAAATGAAATTTTAAAAGTCAAATAACATATATTGATAAGGTAATGGAGCAAAGTCCTATGATCTGCTTTCTGCAAACTGGAGACCCAAGAAAGCCAGTGGTATAATTTAGTTGAAGTCCAAAGACTTGAAAGTCAGGAGAGCTAATAATGTAAATTCCAGTCCAAGGGCAGAAGATGAGATCAGATATCTAGCTCAATCAGCGAGGCAGGAAAAAAGGATGAATTCCTCCTTCTCCCACCTTTTGTTCTATTCAGGCCCTCAAAAGATTGGATGATGCCTGCCCACATTGGGGAGGGCAATCTACTGAGTCACTGATTCAAACACTAATCTCATCTGGAAATAACCTCATAGACACCCAGAAACAACGTCTAGTCTGGGCACCCATGGCCCACTCAAAATGAGTAAAATTAACCATCACAATACCCAAAAGGAACGCAATACACGTGTAACAAATACTCATAGTGGAACTATTCACACTCGCCTGAAAATGAAAACAACTGAAATATCCACCAAAAGGGATAGCAAGGCATTGAACATGGGATTCAAGAGAGTGGTTACTTCAGGTAGGGAAGACAATGGGACAGAATGAGGAAGGACTATATATATAAATTTAAGTTAAAGTCAATTTTCTACTTTTAGACTTGTGAATTTGTTTTTTAGGCATTTATTAAGATATAGGGAGGGAGGGAAGGAAGAAGGAAGAAAGGGAAAGAGAGGAGAAAATAAAAGAGGGCTTTTCATATCCAATGATGAGAGTCAGGAACCAATATATCATATCAAAGAAAATTTGATATGTCATCTGGAAATTATTAAAAATTTTAGGGTTCGTGTATGAGAATCATGTCAACCCAATTATGACATGCCTTTAATACCTCATTTGAAATTGAAATTATTTTTAATTGGCATATCCACAACCTCAAATTCAATTAGCTTCTAGAAACCAATGACTCACAAAATCTGTATCTCCAGTCCAAAATTTGCTCCAATAGCTTGTTGAGCTCCTTAATTTGTATGTGGAAAGAAGTATGACACAGGAGTTTGGAGTATAATTTGAGTTTTATTTCATGTACACCACCTACTGGTTTTATCATCTGTTTAACCTTTTTTTAAAGAATAACTTATTCTCCTTTCAAGTCTACTTTTATTTTTATATTTCCTTATATATTTAAAAGGATTATAGCCCTCTAATTGTCAAATCCAGAAACCTTTTTCTCTCAATAACACTCCATATAATGTCATGAACATCTAATGATTTCACGTCCTAAATACACATCATATGCCTACTGTTTCCTTTTTTTCTCAATTACTTATTTCAAAATTAGTGAATAAAATTCAACTGATTTCGAAATGTTATTTAAAATTTTCATTAACAAATTTTTGCAACGGAGATGGAAGAACAACATAAATAATACATACATAATTACAATAAATGATGACAGGAATTCCACAAAAATGGACATTTACAAATTTAAATCTAAACCCTTTGTATTATTGTTAGTAAGACTATTTTATTGATTTAAGCATAGCAAACACTTTTTCTCTATTTTTGCCTTACATAAAAATCATAATAAATTTATAAACTTTTGAAAGACTACCATACAGGAGAAATAATCAAAATATGAATTGCAACATATTAAAAAGCAAAAATTATCAGGCTATAATTGTTGGTAAGCAGATTATGCTTTGTCAGGGTTTCTGTTAAAACAAGCAAGACGTTTAAGCATCAGGTTAGAGTGTAATGAATGTGATACACCTTCATTCCTATGGTAACAACAGGAAAAATCTAAACAAAATAAAAACCGTGATTTTCTATGGGGATTGCAAAGAATAGTAGGTGCAAGAAAGTCTTGATGAACTGAATTCCAAAGAGATATGAGTTCTTTATGCAGCTTCCATACTTGAGAATAGGTACCTGTTCTCTGTACAGTTGGTGGAGGAATGGGCCTGCTATTAATAGACAGATATCAGTGGGACAAGGAGATTGAAGATTAGACTGAGAACTTGAGCAAGATAGTTCTGTCGGGAAAAAGGTACAGATGGCATGTGAAATGGCATAGCCCAAGAGCAGAGAAGGTTGAAGGAAAAAATTACAAACCTCTCCTCAGCACCACAAGAGAACATAGATATAAATAGGATTTAACAAAGTATTATGAGTTAAACTGCAAAGGAGATGGACACAGGAAACACACAAAGGTGTACCAAAGCGTACCTCAAAGCCACTCCAAATAGAACCTTTGCATTGCTAGATGCAATGGCACCAGCCAAACTGGATTGGGGTGCAGTCATCAGATAAAATGGTGGTAAAGATTGTGAGGCTACTGGGAAGGGCTTGCAATGGAAATACTAAGAAAACGGATTGTGAGTGTTTTCAGAATTACTTTGGAGGGCGTATTATCATGTTGACTACACTAAGCACCCACCAGTTCTACATACAACAGATACATTACTGTTCATTTAGCAAATACTCAAGGGTCTACTATACATGCTCCAGTCAAGAGTATCTGGTGACATTCACATGGTTTTGAATCTCAACTCCACTATTTACTAGGTGTGTGACTTAACTCCTCTGTGATTCTGCTCCTTCACCTATATATTAAAAAAATTTTCCCTCATAAAATTGTCATGAAGACTAAATGACCCAATGTATGTAAAGTATCTAAAATTGTACCTGGCACACGATAAACTCTCAATAAATGTAGTCATTAATATAAAAAAGTGGGAAAAGGAGAGATTAAATGACCCTTAGACAATAGTATGTGCATATCAGTGATAAATATCAGAATTTTGAAGAGGTCTAAATACAAAAACAAATTGTTAGGTCAAACAATCTTCTCCCACTATTCCTCTTCAGCAAATTTTTACAGAGAAAATACCTCTGTGGATAAGGGGCTACAGATGTCATCCTGCACACTTGCAGGATTAGATTCCAGTGTCCTGATGGAATTGAATGCAAAGGTGAACCAAAACTCTTGGAAATAAAAGCCCAATTGTTCCCCATTTCAAATACTGATACAATTTTTAAAGGTCCAGGAAATTAGGAATTGGGCTATTAATATGAGAACTCAATTCAATTAAAGCAGCAGAGACATGGCTCAATTGGACTCTATGAGGAATCTGAATGATCAGTCCCTCATTCTAACCACAAAACTCTGAAAGGACTTGCATACCTAGAAAATCAACAACGACAACAATAAAAAGGCATTGTTTTTCTCCAGACTCCACTCTCTTTTTATAAACAATAAATGAGATAAAATAAAAAATTGTAATTTATGAGAAGAAGTGGAAAAATGTGACTTGTAGTCAAGAGAGTGCACAGTCTATAGAAACAGACTCAGAGATGACCCAGTCATGAGAATTATTAGGCAAGAACTTTAAACCACCATTTTAAACATGCTACAGAATGTACAAGAAAAGTTTGATATAATGGGTGAGAAGATGAGGTATTTCAAGAGAGAAATATAAACTCAAAAAAATATATATAAATGACAGAATTGAAAATCATAATATCTGAAATAAGATATTCATTGCATAGAGACGGCAGCAGTTTGGATACTGTAGAAAAAAAGAATTAATGAACTTGAAGCATTGCTGAGACCCAACACTGCCTTTGCAATATTACTGCCAAAAATTCATAACCTGAATCTAATCATTAAAAAACATGAGACAATTCCAAATTGAGCAACATTCTACAAAAAATAATGACCTATCCTCTTCAAAAGCATTAGGTTATGAAAGACAAAGAGAGACCAGGGACTATTCCAGATTAAAGGAAAGTAAAGAAACATGACAAAGAAATGGAATGGATCAGAAAAATTGTTCTTTTTTTGCTATAAAAGGCACTAGAGTAGGACAACTTGCAATATTTGAATAACAGCTATAGATTAGATAATAATATTGATTAGATAATAATATTGTACTATTGTTAATTTCTTGATTTTGCTCTTTCTATTGTAGTTATGTAAGACAATATCCTTGTTTTTTGGAAATACACACTGAATTATATGACGGTAAAGAGGTCTTTGTGTATCAATTTCCTCTCAAACAGCACATATATTCATATACGTATATACACACACACACACATACATATGAATAGAGAGAGAGAGGGCAAGTGTGGTAAATATTAATGTTTGGGGAAATTAGGTGAAAGAGATAAGATATAAGGAATTCTTTGTACTATTTTTGCATCTTTACTGCAAGTTGAAAATATTCCAAAATAAAAAATAAGTCAAAAACTAAGAGAAAATATTCATAATACAGGTGTCTTACTGAGGACTTGAATCCAGAATATAAAAAGATTCATAAAACTCAACAATAAAATGACAACCCTATTAAAAATCGGATATATTCTTGAATAGACATTACACAACAATTTGCCTTTAACCAAAAAACATGCAAAAAGGTACTTCAAGTTACCCATCAAATTAAAACCACAATGAGATAGTACTTCACAGCTATTAGAATGGCTAAAATTGGAAGACTAACAAAACCAAAAAGAGTGGCAAAGATGTGGAACAATTGGAATTTTTACACATTACTGGTGAGAGTGTAAAATGTTGCAACCAAACACTTTGGAAAATAGTTTGCCAAATTCTTAAGAGCTTAAACATACACCTACTCTTTGGCCCAACAATTCCACTCCTAGATATTTATCCTAGAAAAATAAAAACATAAGTCTACAATTTTATTCATAATAGCCTCAAACTGGGATAAACCCAAATGCCAATCAAGAGGAGAATGGATAAGCAAAAGTGGAGTACATTTATACACTAGAATCCTTCTTGTCAATAAAAAGAAACAACTATCGGTACATATAACAACATAGATGAGTCTCGAAAAAACTCCACGTCAAACAAAAGAAGCCAAACACAAAATAAACTGTATAATTCAATACACAAAATAAACTGTATAATTCAATACACACAACACGCAAAAGCAGGTCAAAGTAGTCTATAGTAACAGTCATCTGAATTACACATGTATCTGGGTTAGGATACTAACTGGAAAGGGCCGTGAAGAACTTTGGGTGATGGCAATTTTCTAATATCTTGTTTGGAGTATGCTTTATACAGGTGTATACATTTGTCAAATTCATCAAACTATGTAGCTATGATTTGCATAATTTAGATACAGTGAAATATAAAAATTATGTAAATTATACCTCAATAAAAAACAAAATAATATTTAAGAACCAATTAATATAATCTACCTCAATAACGGATTAAAGAAAAAAGTAATTTGATCGTTTCAATAAATGTAGGAAAAAATTTGGCAAAATTCATCAACAATTGATTATTTAAGGAAAAAATCCTCTTAGCTGGGAATAGATAAAAATTTCCTTAATCTGGTAAAGGATATCTGCAGAAACAACCATCAAGCACTGTAATGTGGAAACATTGAAAGGTTTTCCTTTGAAATTGTTAACAAGACAAGAATGTCTTCTCTCATGACTTCTCTTCAGTATTGTCCTAGAGTTCCTAGACATTCCATGAGACAAAAAAGAGAAAATAAAAATGAAGTGATTAGAAAGGAAGTAATTTTTTACAGATTATGTTCATTGTATACATGAGAGAATCTAAAAGCATCTACAGGTAAATTACGAGAATTAAAGAAAAAAACCTCAGCATTACTCAATACAAAACCACATAAAAAGTCAACTGTACTTCTAGATATTTGGGGGGACTATTTCTCCATGATTATCTTGCATTTCTGCATGTCATGTGAGCACAGACAGTGGCAGCTTTTGTTACTGACTATCTTTTTAAGGGTATTTGATTGCAACATAGAAAATAGAACGGAAAATAGAGATAATATATTCCTCATGAGCAAGAGACTGATTTATTTACTGTCTAGGATAATAAAGAAAATGCCTCCCTCCGAGGCAAAGGGCAAATTTGTGGGCAGCTCATTATAAAAGATTCAGCTTTCCTAAGACTGAGGTTCCTCTCTGGTAACACAACCTACTGTGCGTGCATGTATTACCTAGTCCTTGTCTTGTTACTATGCAGGAATTGAGGCTCAAAGAATTAACACAAAAAATAATCATACTCTGGCTACTGCTACTTCTGTGAGTAATAAGCTATCCGTTGTATCTGACCCAGAAGTCTCATGTCATCTGCCAGCATCCATGAAACTGTGGCAGGAAATTTGTTAGCTTGCAAACAGAATGAAATTTCAGATCCTTCAAAGTTCTTAACAAATGTGACACGTAACAAAAGTTTAAAAATAAAAGCAAAAAAAATGTATCATTCACAATAACATCAAAATATACCAAGCCCTGGGAACAAATCAATGAAATATATGCCCAGATCTCTATAGAGAAAATAACTTCTTCAATGATATAAAGGGCATAAATAAAAAGAGACATTTTGTTTGCTCATTGAAAGTATATGGTTTAGATCTCAATTCTCTCTTAAAATGAGCTATCATTCAAAGTTATTAGAGTCAAAATCCTGATAGTTTTTGTTAATTTTCATTTTCTATTTTTAGGCTATAACACTAGATGTATAAATGTCCAAACTTGTGCCTTCCTAGTGAACTGACCTTTTTAGTATTGTATAGTTATTTGCTTTATTCCTAAGGATTATTTTTCATTTATGGAGCATATTATCTGAAATTTCTGTGACTACCCTTCATATCCTTTGGTTAGTGTTGTGTTTCTCATCTTTTTTCATTCATTTACATTGATATTTTTCATATCCTTTTGTTTAAATATCTTTTAAAATCTACCTTTAGCTGAATTTTGTTTTTCTTATCTAGTCTGATAATCTCTATCTTTTGATTGATGAAATTTGTCACTTTATATTTATGTGATTAATGATAATATTTAGAATTATGTTTGCCATCTGTTTTCTGCTTTTTATTTGTCCTGTGTTCCTATGCTTCTTTCATTATCTTTTCCTGCATTTTTTTAAATTGATCATTTTTTTAAATTTTATCCTATATTTTTGGAAGTTATATACTCTATCCATAATCTTTTACTGTTAAACTTTTAACATGTATACTACACTTAAAATCTAGAGTTAACATTCCTACACATTTTTTCTTTTTTCTTTCTTTTTTTTTTTGGTGACAAAGATTGGCCCTGAGCTAACATCTGTGCCAATCTTCCTCTATTTTGTATGTGGGACGTTGCCACAGCATGGCTTGATGAGTGGTGTGCAGGTCCACACCCAGAATCCAAACCCGCAAACCCTGGGCCACCAAAGCAGAGCACGCGAACTTAACCACTATGCCACTGTTTAGTGGCCAGCCCCTCTACACTTCTGAATAATACACATATTTCAGAATCCCCTAACTCCAATAATTCCAATTCCATCTTGTCTGTCATTGCTAGCCGTTATCATTTTCAGCCCCAAAGTAGAGATTAATATTATTGTTTACACAGCCATTATTTGTTTAGAATGACTTACCCGTTTTATTTTTTATTAATTTACTCACCATTCTTTCTTACATCCTATGTCATTTTTCCTGGATCATTTCCCTTTTTCCCTTAACTACAACCTTGAGAATTTCCTTTAATTAGTATTTGGCAAATTCTTGTCTGAAAATGTCTTCATTTCAACCACATTCTGGAATGATAATTTTGCAGGGTGCAGAATTTTATATTAACAGTAATCGTCTCTCAGATATTAGACCCCTTTCTTATGGCTTTTATAATTACTATGAGAAAGTCAGCTTCTAGTAAAATTGTTCTTCCTTGTTAGACTATTTCTCCTTTTTTCTATGGCTAATTTTAAGATTTTCTAATTGTCTTTGGTCTTTTACAGTTTTACTCTAATGTATCTATATGTGACTCTTTTTATTTATCTTCTTGGGTTTCATTTTTGCTTCTTGAATCTAATCATACTTATATTCAATCAATCTGGAATCAGACCCTATCTCTTCAATTATTATCTTGCTGCTATTCTATTCTTTTCTTTTGGAAATCCAAATAGATGTATCTTAGAATAACTATCCTTATCTCCATGCCTCTTAACATCTCTTTTATATTTTCCACCTCCTTTATTTCTGTACTTAATTTGACAATTTTTTCTGGTCTACCTGTCATTTAGCTAATTTGCTCTTCAACCATTTCTAATTGCTGTCTAAACCATTGATTTCATGTTCAGTTTCAATTATTACATATATTTTTTTCATTTCTAAGAGTTCCATTTGGTACTTTTTTCCAAAGGTACTGCCTAATCATTTTTATGGTCTTTTAATTTTTACTCATATTTTGGGCTTATATCTTGACTCTTTAATAATTTTTAATTTAATAATTTTGTATTTTTATTTAATTATTCCAAAATCAGAACTTTGGGGAGGTTTATTTCTCTTTTATATGTTTTTTTTTGAACTCTTTCGCTTACCTGGTTTCCCCATGTGATTTTAATTTTGGTTTGTATAAGTGAGCTTAATCTGTGAGCGTCCAGAGGAGTGTGAATTGAGGTATAGCCCGCCAGAGAGAATGTGCTTCTTCCTGCCAGGCATTCCAGGCATGACAAACCTAAGACCACTTTAAAATTATTTTTCCACCTGGGATTTCTTGTATCACCCAGGAAGTGTAAATTCAAATGCCATACCTGCATAAGGATAGGACTGTGGCTACAAATTCTCCATTTGCTGGCAAATGGATTTTTTATAGCCCTCATTTTCACCAAAGTTGTTGGCTTTCAACCTTCTGATTTCAAGAGTTCTAATACTGTACCTAAATGGGTCCAAGGCCTTGCCTCCCTCCCTCCTTTCAGAAGGTCCCACTCTAAAAAACTAATTACTTCCCAAAGGCCCCACCTTCAAATACCATCACAGTGGGGATTAGTGCTTCAACATATGAATTTGAGGTGGGGGAGATGACAAACATTCAGTCCACAGCAAGGACCCAATACCATCATTTTCCAATGAAAGACCCTCTTTTGAGTAGCTTATTTATTTATTCTTCTTTCATTTATTTATTTTCTTAATTTATTCACCTCCTTTCATTCTCATTCTGCGCTTCAATTTTCTTCCTTCCTAATGGTCATTCATTCTAAAGTGTTTAAAGTATATTCTTTCATCTTTAGATGTCTTTGTAAAACATGCAATATTATTTTACATGCATATATTTTTAGTTTACATTAATACTATTATACTGTAGACTGTCTTGATTTTTACTCTGTCAACTGGAGCTGTTTTTATGGTCTATCATGTTGGTAAACTTCTATCTAATCCTTTGCCTCCAATTGCTGAATAGCATTTTATGGTGAGCACCCACAATTAAGCAGTTACCTACACTGTCTCCCACTTCTTGATACCACAAACAACATTGTAGTGAATAATCCAGTGCATTTTTTTTTTTTTTGTGAAGAAGATTAGCCCTGAGCTAACATCTGTTGCCAATTCTCCTCTTCTCGCTGAGGAAGATTGGCCCTGGGCTAACATCCGTGCCCATCTTCCTCTACTTTATAAGTGGGATGCCTGCCACGGCATGGCTTGATAAGCAGTATGTAGGTCTGCACCCAGGATCCAAACCTGTGAACCTTGGGCTGCTGAAGCGGAGCATGCGAACTTAACCACTACGCCACCAGGCCAGCCCCTCCCGTGCATGTTTTTTAATGGACACATGTGAGGATTTCCCTGAAACATATACCCAGGAGGGACATTACTGGGTCACATTGTGTTTACATTTCCAATTTGACTAACTACTGACAGATTGCTCTTTAGAATGCCTACACCAGTCCACATTCCCACGATGCGTATCTTTACACCTCCAAAAGATTTGAGGGAAGCATCTTGTCTTATTCATCTTTCTATCTTTTATGATTCCTCAGCACCAGTCATACAGTCTTAGCTCAACACATTTATAAACTTCAGCCAGGAAATTTAGTCCATAGGAATATGAAAAAAAGTTGCTTCTAAATATTTGAATGATCTAATATCAAACACTTTTCATAAAATAAGAACATAGTACAAGCATTACTGCAGTTTGTTTTCTTTAAAAGCTTAATAATTTTGTTTTAGCTCACATTCTAATGTATGAAAATTACTATCACGATTGCTTTCTTTCCTCTATCGGATTTCTCTGGGTGAATTATTGACACAACAAAAATCTATTTCATATTATATCCTATTAAAAAATAGTCTGAAGTTAACAATTCAGCTCAGTTTTCAAATTACATCAGCCTCCTATTTATCTGTATGTTTCATTATGATGACTTTGTTCTTCAAAGAACTTTGTTTTCTTCACTGGAACCAGGTATATTGAACATGAAATTGTGCTGTTATGTAAGAAGAAATATTTTAAATGCAACTTGTTAACAATGTAACCTCTAGTCTTGACAGCATCTTTTGAAATATTGCACTTTGGAAAACTTGTAGTTTCTACTGGGAAAGCTAATTTTTTTCTCTCTCTCTAGATTGCTACCACATGTCCCAGCATCAGGACAATAAACATAAACATTTCTTTTCCAAAGATCTTCTTGCTATTGCAAATTGATGTTTAATAAGATGTTCTGTATTCAAATACCCCATTTTAAAAAGTTTGAGACCATAATACTTCCCAAAAATAATGTGTGACTTTGAGCTAGGTAGAGGTAATTTGTAGAAACAGCACTTTATCATTCACTTCTATTTCCTTTAAGATATAAGCTTTTCTTTGTTTCTAGATGAACTTTTTTTCTGTGTAATTGCTATAGTCATGCTCAATTTTACAATCTTTGTCGCAAAGTAAATGCATTATGATACCTTGTGCTTTTATGTACATGACACTTTCAGAGCTCTTCATAAACACGAACTACTCTATACCCCTTGTGACACAGTATAACAATAGTTGGTTCTTATTCAAACTAGTTAAGTCTCTACTGATAAAATAATATTTTTGTTGACCATGGCTTTATCCCCAGCTTCATAATAATAAATAGTCATGTAAACAAAATCAACAGATCAAAAATATTGCTTGGAATTACACAAATTATTCTTTTCCAATATGAGAAGGGATCCATCCCTACCTTGCAGCCACTGCTTTAAGAATGTCAGTGCACATTATGAAATCACTGAAAAAGGCTTGATGGACCAGCCGAACTACAGTATAAATTCAGCTGCTGGACTAGAAACTCAAAATAAAAGTTGCTTAAACATGACAGAACTTCACTTCTCTTTCATATAACAAACTAGATTGAAGCATCCCAGGGCTGGGATGAAGGCTCCACAGGGCCCAGACGTCTTCTGTCTTGTTGCTCCGCCATCTTGCTTTCATCCATGTGATCCAAGAATAATCACCACAGTCCATATCCACAGGCCCGCTGGCAGGAGGGGGAGGAGGAGGAAGAAGGAGGGAAAGAAGCATACATCTTTCTTTGAAGGTCATGATTCAGAAGTTGAAAGTATCACTTCCAATCAAATCTCTTTGACAAAACGTAGCCATGTGGCCATACATAACTCCAAGAAAGACTTGAAAATATAGTCTTTATTCTGGGTGGCCATCTACCCAGCTAAAATTCAGGAGCTCTATTTCACTAGAAAAAGAGAAGAATTGATATCAGGATATAGACAGCCATATCTTCCACACATTGTAACTTAATTTCAACTTTTATTCCCCATCCAGAATGAATAGCACTTAAAACTACATGAAAACAATCCTAACGTTTTGTTTACAGATGAGGAGGTGGCAAGCCCAAATAAATAATGAGCTTTCCATTTTTGCGAAGATTCCATTTTGTCAGTCACAAATCACCCAGACTTCCACAGTAATAGTGAACAGAGGTACAAGTTTCCTATCAGTGGAGGAACAATCCAAATGGATTCAAAACTCTTAATTTTTATCTTCCAGTGTTATCTTTACATTATCTAAAAGGGGATCTCTACCTTTAAAATACAATTGCTGTGCAATCCCTTATTTGTTGGTGAAGCAGCTTCTATTTCATGCCTGATGAGCATGATGCAGAAAAGGAAACCTAAGTGTTTCTAGACAAGTCTTGAGCAGGAGCAAAGCTCAGAAATGTAACTGGCAGGATGGAGGAGGTGAGCTGATTTCTAACTGTATGGTATAACATAGTCAAGAGAACTAATAATTACAAAGCTCCCCATTTTTTTCTGTAGCCCATGCTGTTAGCGCTTGCCAAGATTTCCTTTAGTGGTCTAGGAAGTCCGTACTGTAACTGCTGTAGGCATCGCCGCTGAAGCTCACCTCTACACCTTCTCCGGGGGGCTGTCCTTAGTTGATAGCAGCTGCCTTGCTTGGAGATGCCCAGAATTTACCCCGGCCCATAGCCAACAACCAGCAAGGTATTTAAAAGCCCAGCTCCTTGCCTCCAGGGGACAAAACTCTGTAAAGTGGTATACTCTCCAGCACTTCCAGTAGGAGCAGACTGGGTGTAGACTCCCTTTTAAAAGCATGTCCTTTTAGCTTCTTCCCCTCCTTACCTTCACTCCCTTCAATAAATCCCTGAGAGCACTCCTTCAAAAAATCACTTGTGTAAGAATTCCCATCTCAGGCTCTGCTTCTAAAGAGACCAAGCTAAGACATTGTTCTTTAAGCTTAATTTTCTGTTAATGTGAGATGTAATCATACACACACAGCTACCATGCTCAATCCATGGCATCAACTATCATTTTGATTAGGAACATCCTAATTTTTTCACTAATGATTCACTTAGTAGAAAATAATGCATGCAGACTCCATAGCACAGAAAAATATTGGCTATTTAATCAATTTAATAACAAATATTTTTAGCCATAAAAGAAGCAGAGTTATAGGCCTAATATTAGTCAATAAATAACTTTGATAAACATGTACAATAAAATTCTACCATAATGTTATGAGAAAAATATTAATTACATAAAATGCAC